>NW_026640583.1:0-1140 GCF_028554395.1 Pezoporus wallicus | reverse complement strand
CAGGCGAGGCCAGTGTTGAGGAGCTTTGGAGGAGGCCGAGGTTTGGTAAGGAGCAGGCCGGGCAGGATGGCTGGGGTGGTGGAGATGAGGGCCACCACAGGCTGTTCCCTGTTTTTGGTTTGTTTCTGCAGATGATGAAGAGGAACTTGTCAAGGTCTGCAGCATGGCTGGCATCTGCCGTGGGAGTTCTGAGCAGTGAGGTTGCCTCGAGACGCATGGGACTATGCAAGCTAAGTAGAGGGACTGCTTTAGGAGGCAAGGGGGTGGGAGACAGTGTCAGAATGGCAGGAAGGGGTTTGAGATGTATCATTCCAATGTAGTATTTGAGGCAGGATGTCTGAGAAGACGCTTGGAGGTGCCTGGGAGGGGAATGGTCAGTTTTCGTAAAGGTAGTGCCTGGGAGTTAAATGCCAGGATGAGATGGTGCCATTTGTGGGGCTTAAGTTTGGGGTGTCGTGTCAGGGGCAGTAGGTAACGGTCCTTGGTGAAGCAGGCAAGGGTGGGAAAGTAGTGTTTGTTGCCTTTGACTCCTCGCAGAGAGTTGTGCTGTGGCTGCTTCAGGCGAGGTCCAGCTTTGGTTCCTAGCCAGAAAGTTGTGCTTTAGAAGTGCCTGGAGAAGTCCTGACCCTGGGAGACCTTCCTAGATACGGTTGGCCGCTTCTTGCGACGTGGGCTGGCCCCCTGCGTAGCAACGAGCGTGCGTTTTTGTGAGTATGAAAGCCCGAGCCTCGTGCTGTGTGAGGGAGGCAGAAGCTCATCCCAGGCAGGTGAACGCTGCCTGCGCGGGGACGCCCGCTAAGGTTGAGCCTGTCTCCTGGCACTGCCATGACGACTATCGGAGCTGGTTTGCTGATGGTCTTCCCAGGGTCCTTGGGGTTGGTAAGATAAGGAACCAGGAGAAGTATGCTCTACTATCTGTGTAGTTTTCTGTATTGATAAGCTAGCTGTGAGTTTTCTGCTTGTCTCTGGTTTTCTCTTACCTGGAATTCTTGAACTCTGGAACGTATGTGGTGGGGTTTTATAATCGCAGTGTAGTTCCCTCCTGTTGGTGAGCTGTGTGAGTGGACAGAGGAGCTGTGAGAACAAGCTTGGGTTTAATGATTCAGAGCCAGAGAGCCTGCTTGGGAGTGGGTGTGATAG
>NW_026640582.1:0-1141 GCF_028554395.1 Pezoporus wallicus | reverse complement strand
TGAAAGTGAAAAGCGTCAGCAATGATGGAGGCACTGTTGCAAAGCTGACTGTGTGCAGAAGATTCAGAGCACCAGCTTTCCCTCCTGGCTCTTCGATTGTGGGAGCAGACGGCAACTGTTCGTGCTCTACTCACTGTGCTGCTGGGCAGCCGAGAGCAAGCTCCGAAGAGGGTGCATTCAAATGGACCTTTAGGTATGACACCGAGGAGCGACAGCAATGATGGTGCCACCGTTGCAGAGCTGACTGTGTGCTGAAGATGCCCAGCACATGCTTTCCCTCCTGGCTCTTCGACTGTGGGAGCAAACGGCAACCATTCGTGCTCTACTCACTGTGCTGCTGGGCAGCCGAGAGCAAGCTCCGAAGAGGGTGCTTTCAAAAGGACGTTTAGGTATGAAAGCGAGGAGCGACAGCAATGATGGTGACACCGTTGCAAAGCTGACTGTGTGCTGAAGATGCCCAGCACATGCTTTCCCTCCCGGCTCTTCGGCTCTGGGAGCAGAAGCCAGAAGTTCGTGCACTAATCGCTGTGCTACTGGAGAGCCGAGAAGCAGCTTTGGAGAGGTTGCATTCAAATGTACTTTTAGGTATGAAACCGAGGAGTGACAGCAATAATGGTGACAGCATTGCAAAGCTGACTGTGTGCTGAAGATGCCCCGCACATGCTTTCCCTCCTGGCTCTTCGACTGTGGGAGCAGACGGCAACCCTAACCCTAACCCTAACCCTAACCCTAACCCTAACCCAACCCTAACCCTAACCCTAACCCTAACCCTAACCCTAACCCTAACCCTAACCATAACCCTAACCCTAACCCTAACCCTAACCCTAACCCTAACCCCTAACCCTAACCCCTAACCCTAACCCTAACCCTAAACCTAACCCTAACCCTAAGCTTTCACCAGCTTTCCCTCCTGGCTCTTCGATTGTGGGCTCAGACTGCAACTGTTCGTGCTCTACTCACTGTGCAGCTGGGCAGCCGAGAACAAGCTTCGGAGAGGTAGCACTCAAATGGACTTTTAAGTATGAAACCGAGGAGCGACAGCAATGATGGTGACACCGTTGCAAAGCTGACTGTGTGCTGAAGATGCCCAGCACATGCTTTCCCTCCTGGCTCTTCGACTGTGGGAGCAGATGGCAACCGT
>NW_026640581.1:0-11552 GCF_028554395.1 Pezoporus wallicus | reverse complement strand
AGGCAGGGCTGGGACCCCCCATTTGGGGGGACCCTCCCCCCATTTGGGGCTGGGACGCCCCAATCATGCTTGTGGTGATTCTTGTGGGGGGGCACAGGGCGCTCTCCAGCTCCTCGCCCTCCTCAGCCAGGTGTGTGTGTGTCGTGGTAGCTGAGCCCCAGGCGGTTCTCGTAGCGCTTCCGCAGATTTGGGGCCAGACCCCTCCTATTGCCCCCTACCACCTCCGATTGGCCTACATCGCCCCTATCGCCTCCTATGCCCCCCTATAAACTGCTATCACCCTATCGCCTCCTGTCACTCTATAGTTCCCTACTACCTCCCAGCCCCCCTATCGCCTCCCGTACTTATGGCCCCATATCGCCCCCTTTATGGCTCTCTACCGTTCCCTATTGCTCCCATAGCCCCCTATCGCTGCTGTTACCTCCTGCTCTGACTGGGTCGCTCCGATAGTTCTCCGCCCCCATTGCCTCCTGTTGCCACGGAGCCGGCGGGGAGCAGGGGTGGACCAAGGGAGGATCGTGATGGATGGATGGATTATGGACGGACGGACAGACGGATGGATGGATGGATGGATGGATGGATGGATGGATGGCTGATGGATGAATGCATGGATGGATTGATGGATGGATGATGGATGATGGATGTGGGGTGATGGATGAATGATGGATGGATGGATGGATGGATGGATGGATAAATGGATGGATGGATGGATGGATGGATGGTGATAGATGGATGATGGATGGATGGATGGATGATGTATGATGGATGGATGATGGAAGGATGGATGATGGATGATGGATGATGGAAGAATGGATGAATGGATACACATAGATCCCATAAGCCCCATCTCCTATCAGTTTCCCATCTGTAATGCTGAAACCCCCTTGTGAAGAGCAGCACTGAACCATTGAAACCCTCGTAGGGTCCAAACACAAATCAGTCTATTACAGAGAGATTCTTTAATCATGTCCAATTTAATAGTCAAGAGTCCCAGTCCAGTTCCTCACAGCAATCAGTCAAAGCATGGACAGTCCAGGCTCATTGCAGTTCAGTCACTCACAAGGGGGATGGGGTGAGATAGGGGATAGGAGGTAGAAGATAAGAGATGAGAGAGAGAGAGAGGAGAGGAGAGGAGGGGGAGAGGAGAAGGGTGAAATGAAATGACATCAAATGGAAATGAAATGAAATAAAATGGAATGAAATGATATAAAATGATATGAAATGATATATTTTCAGAGAGGAGAAGAGAGGAGACGAATGAGATGAAGTGGGATGATATGGGATGAGATGACGTTCCCATAGGAGAAGCAGAACATGGTAATTTTGGGGTGGTGTTGGGGTGGTTTTGGGTGTTCTGGGGTGTTTTGGGGCTCTGATCCTGTATCCCATAGGAAAAGAAAGACAGGTGGTTTGGGTTACTTTTGGGGTGCTTTTGGGGTGTTTTAGGGTGTTTTGGGAGTGTTCTGTGGCTAGTTTGGGGCTCTGACCGTGTATCCCATAGGAGAAGCGGGACAAGGTGGTTATGGGGTGGGTTTAAGGTTTTGATGTTGTTTTGAGGTGCTTTGGTGTGTTTTGGGGTTCTGACCCTCTGTCTTATAGGAGAAGAAGCACAAGGTGATTTTGGGGTCCTTTGAGCCTGTTTTGGGGGTGTTTGGGGGCACTGTCCCTGTATCCCATAGGAAAAGCAGGACAAGGTGGCTTTGAGGTGTTTTAGGGTTGTTTTGGTCTGGATTTGTGTTGGTTTTGGGCAGTGACCCTTTATCCCATATGAGAAGCAGGAGAAGGTGATTTTGGGGTACTTTACGGTGTTTTTGTGGTGTTTCTCTGCTCTGACCCTGTATCCCATAGGAGAAGCCGGACAAGGTGTTTTAGGTTGTTTTGGGGATGTTTATGCAGTGTTTTTTTGGGCTCTGAGCCTGTATCCCATAGGAGAAGCAGGAGAAGATGGTTTTGGGGTGGTTTTGGTGGTTTTTAGGATTGTTTTGGGCTTTTTTTGTTGCTGTTTTGGGGCTGTGAATATGTAACCCATAGGAGAACAGAGCAACGTATTTTGGGGGCATTTTAGGTTGGTTTTGGGTTGGTTTGGGGCTGGTTTGCAGCTCTTACGCTTTATTCCATAGGAGAAGGAGATGGTGTATTTTTTCTGTGTTTTAGTGTGTTTTGGGGCTCTGATGCTGTATCCCATAGGAGGAGGAAAAGGTGTTTTTGGGGTGTTTTGGGGATGTTTTAGGTTTTCTTTGGGGTGTTTTGTGGCTAGTTTGGGGCTCTATCCCTGTATCCCATAGCAGAAGCAGAACAAGGTGGTTATGGGGTGGTTTTAGGTGGTTTTGACGTTGTTTTGGGCTTTTTTGATGTGTTTTTGGGCTCTGACCATCTATCCCATAGGTGAAGAAGCACAAGGTGATTTTGGGGTCCTTTGAGGCCGTTTTGGGGTTGTTTTGGGGCACTGTCCCTGTATCTTATAGGAAAAGCAGGACAAGGTGGTTTTGCAGTGTTTTAGGATATTTTTTGGTCTGGATTTGTGTTGTTTTTGGGCTGGTCTTGGGCTCTGACCCTTTATCCCATAGGAGAAGCAGGGCAAGGCGGTTTTGGGATGGTTTTGGGATGGTTTAGGGTTTTTTTGGGTTGTTTTGGGGCTAGTTTTGGGCTCTGACCCTGTATCCTATAGGAGTAAGAGGACAAGGTGGTTTCGGGGTGGTTTTGGGTGCCAATGGTCCCCATGTCTGTGCAGGCACCATCTCTGCCTCAGAGCTCTCCCTGCGCCCCGTGGATCCCGGGATGATGCCGCTGCTGGACATGGCCACAGGGCTGGAATGAGCCAGTCTGGTCAATGCAGCCAAGGCCTATGGAGGTACCCCCCCCCCCCCAAACTGCACCCTCAGCATGGGGTCGGGTTTGGGGAGGTTTGGGGTGTTTCTGGGGGTGCTGTGTTGGTTTTGGGATGCTGAGGTGGGATTTGAGGTGGGTTTGGGGTGCTTTAGGGGTGCTGAGGTTGACGTTGGTGTGTGTTTGGGGGTGCTGTTTTGATTTTGGGGGTGTGAAGGGGTGGGTTTGGGGGAGCTTTTGAGGGGAATTGGGGTGTTTTGGGCTGGTTTTGGGGGATGTTTTGGTCTGTTTTAGGGTGTTTTGTGGCTGTTTCAGAGGTGTTTGGGGCTAGTTTTGGGGTGTTTCAGGCTGTTTTCAGGCTGTTTTGGGCTGGTTTTGGGGTGCTGATGTGCCATCCCCTCAGTGCAAAGGGCCATGTCCCTGTTCTCCTTCACGGAGCTGGTGCTGAGCCCCGACAACCCCAACCCCCAGAGAGGCCACGGGGGGTTGCCCCCCCATCAGGTACAGGGACCTCCCCTGTATGTGTACCTTCCCATGTCGCCCTTGTATGTGGGGCTGGGACACATTTGGGGCAGGAACCCCCTCTCCCCTGTTGACGCAGGAGTCACGGACAACGCAGAGACAATCAATGTGATCAAGCAACTGCCAAATTTATTACAAAGCCTTAACTCCTTATATACTATTTCTTACATGCACTTACAGTGATTTGGCATATTATGATTGGATACATGTCTTGAAGACCCTTAGTGACTGACATATAATTGGTTAAGCACAGGTGTGAGAACTTGACCTCGAAAGCTTGCCAACAGTCCACAGTTCTCATTAACTCCATGAAATCCAGTTTCTTCTTATCTTGCTTGTTTGGGCTTCCTCGGGCCTCTCATGGCCTTGCTGTATCTTTCAGGATTATTCAGTTTATGTACCAGTTATCCATTCTCCCATGAGAACACTGCCTCCACACACCCCCAATACGGGGATACCCCAGGGCCCCCCCTCCATTGCACTTTGCCCCCCCTCCCAGCCTTGAACCTACCCAAGGAGGTGTCGCAGCTCGAGGCCATGCTAAAGCAGCTCCACAGCGACCTGCAGAAGGTACCATTCTGGGGGGATTTGGGGTGATTTGGGGCTGTTTTGGGTTCTCACTGAGTGCCACCCATAGGAGAAGCAGGACAAGGTGGTTTTGGGGTAGTTTTGGGGTGTTTTGTGGCAGTTTTGGGCTCTGACCCTGTATTCCTGTCCTGGGTTCAGCAGTAGCAGTCATGTTTCTCCTTCTTAGTAGCTGGTGCAGTGCAAGTGTTTTGATTTCGGCCTGGGAAGAGAGCTGCTAGCGATGTTTTGGTTTGGCCAAGGACTTTGTGAGCCTCATGCTCTGCCAGGGAGGAGGGGAAGCCAGGAGGAAGCAGAGACAGGACACCTGACCCAAACTGACCAAAGAGGTATTCCATACCACAGCCCGTCATGCCCAGGATGTAACTGGGAGTTAGCCGGAAGGGCTGGGACTGCGGGGTTGGAGGAGGTATCGGTCAGAGCTTGGTCAGGCTGGGGAGGCGAGGTATCGGTCGGCTGGTGGTGAGACGTTGTATTCTCTTCCCTTGCTATTTCCTTCGTCATTGTTATTATTGGTGGTAGCAGTAGCGATCTCTGTTATACCTTAGTTACTAAACTGTTCTTATCTCAACCTGTGGGAGTTGCATTCTTTTCGATTCTCCTCTCCATCCCTCTGGGAGTAGGGGGAGGGAAAGAAGGGGGGGAGTGAGTGAATGAGCCCTCTGCTTGGTTTTAAACCACGACAGTTCCATAGGAGAAGTAGGACAAGGTGGTTTGGGGATGGTTTTGGGGTGTTTTGGGTTTTTTTTCGGCTCTGACCCTGTATTTTATCGGAGAAGCAGGACAAGGTGGCTTTGGGGTGGTTTTGGCGGGTTTTTTGGCCTGTTTTGGGGCTGTATTGGGCTCTGACCTGTACCCATAGGAGAAGCAGAACAAGGTGGTTATGGGGTGGTTTTAGGTAGTTTTGGTGTTGTTTTGAGGTGTTTTGGTGTGGTTTGGGGCTCTGACCCTGTATCCCATAGGAAAAGGAGGACAAGGTGTTTTGGGGAGTTTGACGATATTTTTGGGTGTTTTTTGAGTGTTTTGGGGGTGTTATGGGCTGTTTTGGGCTATTTTGTGGCTCTGACGCTGTATCCCATTTGAGATGCAGGACAAAATGCTTTTGGGATATTTTAGGATGTTTCTTGTGTGTTTTGGGTGTTTATTTGGCTGTTGTGGGACTCTGACCCTGTATCCTATAGGAGAAGCATTACAAGGTGGTTTTGTGGTGGTTTTGGGGTGTTTTGGGGCTCTGATCCTGAATCCCATGGGAGAAGTCAGAGAAGGTGATTTTGAGGTGTTTTTGGAGTTTTTTAGGGTGTTCTGTTGCTCTGAACCTGTATCCAATAGGAGAAGCAGGACAAGGTGTTTGGGGGAGTTTGATGATATTTTGGGGTATTTTTTTGAGTGTTTTGGGGTTGTTATGGGCTGTTTTGGGCTGTTTTGCGGCTCTGACACTGTATCCCATATGAGAAGAAGGACAAGGTGGTTTTAAGGTGGCTTTAGGGTGGTTTTGGGTCTTTTGGGAGTGTTTTGGTGTGTTTTAGTTTGTTTTTGGGGTGTTTGTGGGTGTTTTGGGGCTCTGGAACTGAATACCATTGGAGAAGCTGGACAAGGTGGTTTTAGGGTGTTTTAGGAGGTTTTTTGGGTCTTTTGTGTGTGCTTTGGGCTGTTATGGGGCTGTTTTGGGGCTCAGACCCTGTATCCCATAGGAGAAGCCAGAGAAGGTGATTTTGGGGTGTTTTTGGAGTTTTTTAGGGTGTTCTGTGGCTCTGAACCTGTATCCAATAGGAGATGTAGGGCAAGGTTGTTTTGGAGTGTTTTAGGGTGTTATCAGGGTTTTTTGGGTTTCTTTGTGGGTGTTTTGCAACAGTTTTTGGCTTTGATCCTATCACTCATAGAAGTAGGACATTACAAGGTGGTTTTGGGGTGTTTTGGGGCTGTTTTGGGGCTCTGATGCTGAATCCCGTAGGAGAAGCCGGAGAAGGTGATTTTGAGGTGTTTTTGGAGTTTTTTTAGGGTGTTCTGTGGCTCTGAACCTGCATCCAATAGGAGATGTAGGACAAGGTTGTTTTGGAGTGGTTTAGGGTGTTATGGGGGCAGATTGGGTTTCTTTGGGGGTGTTTTGCAACAGTTTTCGGCTTTGATCCTGTTACTCATAGTAGCAGGACAAAGTGTTTTTGGGGTGTTTTGGGTTTTTTGGGGGTGTTTTAGGTTTTTTTTGGGTGTTTTGGGGCTCTGACACTGCATCCCACAGGAGAACCAGGACAAAGTGGTTTTGCAGTGATTTTGTGGTGGTTTTGGGTGGTTTTGGAGTATTTTATATTGTCTTGGGGGTGTTTTGGGGTGTTTTGGGACTCTGGAACTGAATCCCATCAGAGAAGCCGGACAAGTTGGGTTTGGGTTGTTTTAGGTTGTTTTTTGGGTGTTTTGGGTGTGCTTTGGGCTGTTTTGGGGCTCTGACCCTCTATCCCATAGGAGAAGCATTAGAAGGTGGTTTTTGGGTGGTTTTTGGGTGTTTTGGGGCTGTGATCCTGAATCCCATAGGATAAGCAGGAGAAGGTGATTTTGGGGTGTTTTGGGGTGTTTCTGTACTCTGACCCTGTATCCCATAGGAGAAGCCGGACAAGGTGTTTTTCTGAAGTGTTTTAGGGTGTTTTGGGGATGTTTATGCAGTTCTTTTTTGGGCTTTGACCCATATCCCGTAGGTGAAGCGGGAGAAGATGGTTTTGGGGTGGTTTTGGTGGTTTTTAGGATTGTTTTGGGCTCTTTTGTTACTGTTTTGGGGCTCTGAAGCTGTAACCCGTCGGAGAACAGGACAACGTGTTTTGGGGGTGTTTTAGGTTGGTTTTGGGTTGGTTTGGGGCTGGTTTGGGGCTGGTTTGAGGCTCTTACACTTTATTCCGTAGGAGAAGAAGGAGATGGTGTTTTTTTCCTGTGTTTTAGTGTGTTTTGGGGTGTTTATTGGGTGGTTGTGGGCTCTGACCACAACAGGTGGGTGAGTTTGGGGCTGTTTGGGGGCTGTGAACCAGTATCCTATATGAGAAGCAGGATAATATGTTTGTGAGTGTTTTGGGATATTTTTCTGGTGTTTTGGGATGTTTATGGTCTCTGAACCTGTATCCCATAGAAGAAGCAGGACAAGGTGTTTCTGGAGTGGTTTCGGCTGTGGTTTGTGTGTCATTTGTTGTGGGTTTGGGTGTTTTGGGGTTGGTTTTGGGGTGGTTTTGGGCTGTTTTGGGACTGGTTTTTTTGGACAGTTTTTGGGCTCTGACCCTTTATCCCATAGGAGAAGCAGAACAGGGTGGTTTTGGGGCTGTTTTTGGGCTCTGTATCCCATAGAAGAAGCAGGACAAGGTGGTTTTGGGGTGGTTTTTGTTGTTTTTGATGTGGTTTTGGGGTGGTTTTTGGCTCTGACTCTGAATCCCATACAAGAAGCAGGAGTAGGTGGTTTTGGGGTGTTTGATGGTATTCTGGGGCTGTTTTTCTGCTGGTTTTGGGCTCTGACCCTGTATCCCATAGGACAAGCAGGACAAGGTGGTTGTGAAGTGTTTTAGGGTGGTTTTGGGCTCTGAACCTTTATCCCATTGGAGAAGCGGGACAGGGTGGTTTTGGGGTGTTTTAGGGTGTACTTGGGCTGATTTTGGGTTGGTTTAAGGCTGGTTGTGGGCTCTGATCCTGTATCCCATAGGGGAAGCAAGACGAGGTTGTTTTGGTTGGTTTTGGGTGTTTTGGGGTGTTTTTGTGGCTGTGACCCTGTATTCCATAGGAGAAGCAGGACAAGGTGGTTTTGGAGTTCTTTAGGATGTTATTGGGATGTTTAAGGCTGATTTGGGGCTGGTTTTGCATTGGTTTGGGGCTGATTTGGGGCTCTGACACTGTATCACAGTATCACAGTATGTTAGAGATTGGAAGGGACCTCGAAAGATCATCTAGTCCAATCCCCCTGCCGGAGCAGGAACACCTAGATAATGTTACACAGGAATGCGTCCAGGCGGGTTTTGAATGTCTCCAGGGAAGGAGACTCCACAACCTCCCTGGGCAGCCTGTTCCAGTGTTCCGTCACCCTCACTGAGAAGAAGTTTCTTCTCAAGTTTAAGTGGAACCTCTTGTGTTCCGGTTTGTACCCATTACCCCTTGTCCTATCATTGTTTGCCACTGAGTAGAGCCTGGCTCCATCCTCATGACACTCCCCCTTTATATATTTATAGACACTTATAAGGTCACCCCTCAGCCTCCTCTTCTCCAAACTATAGAGACCCAGCTCCCTCAGTCTTTCCTCATAAGGGAGATGTTCCACTCCCCTAATCATCTTCGTTGCCCTGCGCTGGACTCTCTCCAGCAGCTCCCTGTCCTTCTTGAACTGAGGGGCCCAGAACTGGACACAATATTCCAGATGCGGTCTCACCAGGGCAGAGTAGAGGGGAAGGAGGACCTCTCTCGACCTACTAACCACTGCCCTTCTAATACACCCCAGGATGCCATTGGCCTTCTTAGCCACAAGGGCACAGTGTTGGCTCATGGTCATCCTGTTGTCCACTAGGACCCCCAGGTCCCTCTCCCCTACACTGCTCTCTAACAGGTCGTTCCCCAAGCTAGACTGGAACCTGGGGTTGTTCCTGCCCAGATGCAGGACTCTACACTCTCCCTTGTTATATTTCATCAAGTTATTCCCTGCCCAACTCTCCAGCCTGTACAGGTCTCGCTGGATGGCAGCACAGCCTTCTGGCGTGTCAGCCACTCCTCCCAGCTTAGTGTCATCAGCAAACTTGCTGATAGTACACTCAATTCCCTCATCTAAATCATTGATGAATATATTAAATAATACCGGTCCCAGTACTGACCCTTGAGGCACTCCACTAGTTACAGGCCTCCAACTAGACTCAGCCCCATAGACTACAACTCTGTAATCCATAAGAGAAGCAGGAGAAGGTGGTTTTGGGGTGTTTTAGGGTGTTTTGGGGGTGTTTTGGGGCTCTGACCTTTTATCCCATAGGAGAAGCACTACAAAGTGGTTTTGGGCTCTTTTGGGGTCTTTTTTGGTGCTCTGACCCTGATCCCCTATGAGAAGCAGGAGAAGATGCTTTTGGCATGTTTGGTTTTTTTTTAGGGGGGGTGTTGGGATGTTTTTATGGTTTTAAACCTGTCTCCAATCGGAGAAGCAGTACATGGGTGGTTCTGGAGTGGTTTAGCGTGTGGTTTTGAGGTGATTTGGTTTGGTTTTTGGTTTTGAGATGTTCTGGGCTGTTTTGTGGCTGGTTTATGACTGTTTTGGGGCTCTGAACCTGTATCCCATGGGAGAAGCAGTACAAGGTGGTTGTGGGGTGGTTTTGGGGCTGCTTTGGGGCTCTGATCCTTTATACCATAAGAGAAGCAGGGCAAGGTGGTTTGGGGCTTTTCTGGGGGTGGTTTTGGGCTTTTCTGGCCTCTGACCTGTATGCCATAGAAGAAGCGGGAGAAGGTGGTTTTAGGGTTTTTGGGATGCTTTTGAGGTGTTTATAGGGTGTTTTGGGTCTCTGACCCTGTATCCCATATGGGAAGCATGAGAAGGTGGTTGTGGGGTGGTTTTGGGGCTGCTTTGGGTCTCTGACCCTTTATACCATAAGAGAAGCAGGGCAAGGTGGTTTTGGGGTGGTTTGGAGGTCTTTTGGGGCTCCTTTGCGGCTGTTTTTGTGCTCTGTCCCTGTGTCCCATAGGAGAAGCATTACAAGGTGTTTTTGTGGTGGTTTTGGGAGTTCTTGGTGTGATTCTGGGTTGTTCTGGGGCTCCTTTCCTGTATCCCAAAGGACCTTCCCTATAGGGTAGCTGGCATCCCTATGGGGCTGAGAGCATCTCTATGGGGCCACGAGCCTCCCTGTGGGGCTGAGGACCAGCCCTTATGGGGCCACAAACCTTTATAGGGGACTGGGAATATCCAACTCTATGGGGCTGGGAGGTTCCCTGTGGGGTTGAGTCCCTCCCTATAGGACTCAAGCCTTTCCTATGGGGCTGAGGCTTTCCTATGGGGTTGAGCCTTTACTATGGGGTTCAGGCCCTACCTGTAGGGTTCAGTCTTCCCTACGGGGCTGAGGCTTTCCTACGTGACTGAGCCTTCCCCATAGGTCTGAAGCTTCCCTATGGGATTCAGGCTTTCTCTGTGTGGCTGAGCCTTCCCTATGGGGCTGAGCCTCCCATATAGGGCTGAGCCTTCCCTATATGGCTCAAGCTTTCCATATCGGGCTGAGGCCTTCCTATAGGGGTTAGGCTTCCCTATAGGGTTCCCCACCCACCTGCATACATTCCCTTTACTCCCCCATATCTCGGGGGGGGGGGGAGACGGACGGGACCAACGGGACGATACCATTCAAGGCAATAAGGGGGTGCAGGAGCCCCCGCGCAGCACCTCATTTAGGGACCAAATCCTTAATAGTAATAATTAATAATATGCTAATTTATAATTAGGCTCTTCCAGCACTTTCTCCCCCTCTCCTTAAATTATTTCCTAGTGGAAACCAATGGGTTTAACCCCCCCTTAACCTCCCCCCTTTATAAATCACTATATTTGTATAAATGGCACCTTTCCAACTCTAAATCTTGCCTTTTTTTATCCATTTTTTCCACGGGTGGGGGTGGTGGGGGTGGGTGTGTGTCCTCACTGTGACCCCCCCATTGGGGCCCCCCAAAATCATTCCCCCACCTATTGTGTACATTATTTTATATGTCCCCATGGGTACCCGGGTGCTCTCAATGGAAGTGAGGGCGGATTGCGATGCTGATGCATGACTGTTAGCATTATAATGGACCAAATTCCTTTGGGAACACCGTTTCCTTCCACAGTGCCACCCCCTCTGCTCATCCATGGAAGCAGGGAAGCCCAGAAGGAATCACTTCATCTTCATTGCGGGGTAACGGTGAATCACGTTTGGAGCGCGTGCTGCCTGGATGCCATCAGAGATGGAGAGCAGGGAATGGGATGGCGGAGGCGATGCCCTTCGGTCTCCAGAGCTCCTCGGTCCGGGTCTGTCTCTGCCATCTTTTTCCCTAAGGAAAACTGCAGCATTCCCAGCAGCAGAGCGCCCGCAGGCGGGATCCCAGGCTCCGCTGCGCTGGTGGGGTCCTGAGGATGAGCAGGGTCTGTGCTGTCAGGGAACGGAGGCCGGGATCATCCTCATCCAGCAGCGCTTCCAGGGCTGTGATCCAAAGAGACCGGGATGAGCCCCTCCGTAGCCTCCAGCATCCCCCCAGCCCCTGCTCCCTCCTCACCTCTGCAGATCTGCTCCAGCTTCCTTGGGCTTTTCCCTCTTAGGGGCCGTGCAGCCAATCCTGGGCACACAGGGATCCATTGGGATCCGTCAGCATCCATCGGGATCCATCAGGGATGCAGCAGTGGGAACCGGGTTGGGGACCGCAGGGACTCACCAATGAACCTGACGGCTGCCTCTTGCAAGGAGACCTGAGCATCCTGCAGGTACCGCAGGCTCTGGTCCAGGTATCCCTGAGCCCTCTTCCTGCTCCGCTCCAGCTGCAGAAGGAATGGGATGCTATGGAAGGCCCCCATTGGCCGGAGCAGTCCCAACGCTCCCTTTCCCATCCGCATGTGGAATGAGCAGAGCGGTCCAAGGGGTTCCAAGGGGAATAGGGACGGATGCAGGACCCATACC
>NW_026640580.1:0-1174 GCF_028554395.1 Pezoporus wallicus | reverse complement strand
GGGATGGGATCTTGGGGATGGGGATCTTGGGAACAGGATGGGAACTTGGGAATGGGATGGGAATGGGATGGGAACTTGGGAAAGGGATGGGAACTTGGGAACGGGATGGGATCTTGGGGATGGGATCTTGGGAATGGGATGGAACTTGGAAACAGGATGGGATCTTGGGAACGGATGGGATCTTGGGGATGGGATCTTGTGAACAGGATGGGATCTTGGGAAAGGGATAAGGATCTTGGGGATGGGATCTTGTGAACAGGATGGGATCTTGGGAAAGGGATGGGATCTTGGGGATGGGATCTTGGGAACAGGATGGGATCTTGGGGATGGGATCTTGGGAATGGGATCTTGGGGATGGGATCTTGGGAACAGGATGGGATCTTGGGGATGGGACCTTGGGAACAGGATGGGATCTTGGGGATGGGATCTTGGGAACAGGATGGGATCTTGGGGATGGGATCTTGGGAATGGGATCTTGGGGATGGGATCTTGGGGATGGGATCTTGGGAACAGGATGGGATCTTGGGAATGGAATCTCGGAAGTTCCTCCCCCTGAGGCTGCCAGGCCACTGGAAGTGTCCAAGGATGCCGGAGGGGACTGGGAGCCGCCCGGCTCCATCGAAATGCATCCAAGGGCTGGAAGCGGGCAGCTTCCGGGGGCCATCCCAAGCCACCCCATTGCACGCTTCCCAGGTGACATTCCCGAGCGACCCAAGGCTGCAGCTCCTTGGGAATCATCCCCACTTCTCCCATTGGAGCATCCCGAGAGGGATACAGGAGGGGGATCAGGGCTGGAACAGGGATACAGGAGGGGGATCACACCTGGAACAGGGATACAGGAGGGGGATCACACCTGGAACAGGGATACAGGAGGGGGATCACACCTGGAACAGGGATACAGGAGCTGGGATCACACCTGGAACAGGGATACAGGAGGGGGATCACACCTGGAACAGGGATACAGGAGGGGGATCACACCTGGAACAGGGATACAGGAGGGGGATCACACCTGGAACAGGGATACAGGAGGGGGATCAGGGCTGGAACAGGGATACAGGAGGGGGATCACACCTGGAACAGGGATACAGGAGGGGGATCAGGGCTGGAACAGGGATACAGGAGGGGGATCACACCTGGAACAGGGATACAGGAGGATCACACCTGGAACAGGGAT
>NW_026640579.1:0-1169 GCF_028554395.1 Pezoporus wallicus | reverse complement strand
TGGGATTGTGTCCCTGCTGCTGCACATCCCAATGGAGACCCAGGATTGGTGCTGGGATTGTGTCCCTGCTGCTGCACATCCCAATGGAGACCCAGGATTGGTGCTGGGATTGTGTCCCTGCTGCTCCAATGGAGAACCAGGATTGGTGCTGGGATTGTGTCCCTGCTGCTGCACATCCCAATGGAGACCCAGGATTGGTGCTGGGATTGTGTCCCTGCTGCTGCACATCCCAATGGAGACCCAGGATTGGTGCTGGGATTGTGTCCCTGCTGCTGCACATCCCAATGGAGACCCAGGATTGGTGCTGGGATTGTGTCCCTGCTGCTGCACATCCCAATGGAGACCCAGGATTGGTGCTGGGATTGTGTCCCTGCTGCTGCACATCCCAATGGAGACCCAGGATTGGTGCTGGGATTGTGTCCCTGCTGCTGCACATCCCAATGGAGACCCAGGATTGGTGCTGGGATTGTGTCCCTGCTGCTCCACATCCCAATGGAGACCCAGGATTGGTGCTGGGATTGTGTCCCTGCTGCTGCACATCCCAATGGAGACCCAGGATTGGTGCTGGGATTGTGTCCCTGCTGCTGCACATCCCAATGGAGACCCAGGATTGGTGCTGGGATTGTGTCCCTGCTGCTGATTGGAGACCCAGGATGTCCCCTGCTGCTCCATCCCAATGGAGACCCAGGATTGGTGCTGGGATTGTGTCCCTGCTGCTGCACATCCCAATCGAGAATCAGGAGTGGTGCTGGGATTGTGTCCCTGCTGCTGCACATCCCAATGGAGACCCAGGATTGGTGCTGGGATTGTGTCCCTGCTGCTGCACATCCCAATGGAGAACCAGGATTGGTGCTGGGATTGTGTCCCTGCTGCTGCACATCCCAATGGAGAATCAGGATTGGTGCTGGGATTGTGTCCCTGCTGCTGCACATCCCAATGGAGACCCAGGATTGGTGCTGGGATTGTGTCCCTGCTGCTGCACATCCCAATGGAGACCCAGGATTGGTGCTGGGATTGTGTCCCTGCTGCTGCACATCCCAATGGAGAACCAGGATTGGTGCTGGGATTGTGTCCCTGCTGCTGCACATCCCAATGGAGACCCTGGATTGGTGCTGGGATTGTGTCCCTGCTGCTGCACATCCCAATGGAGACCCAGGATTGGTGCTGGG
>NW_026640578.1:0-1161 GCF_028554395.1 Pezoporus wallicus | reverse complement strand
AGACTTTTAGGTAGGAAACCGAGGAGAGACTGCAATGATGGTGACCCCGTTGCAAAGCTGCTTGTGTGCTGAAGAAACAGAGCACTAGCTTTCCCTGCTGCTCCTTCTGCCGTGTGAGCAGATGCCACTGTTCATTCTGTGCTGACTGTGTTGCTGCGCAGCAGAGAGCAGGCTCTGGACTGATTCCATTCAAATGCTTTTCCTGTATGAAAGTGAGCAGTGAAAGCAACGATGGAGGCACCAATGTAAAGGGGATTGTGTGCTGAACAGGTCCAGCACCAGCTTTCAATCCTGGCTCTTCTGCTGTGGGAGCAGAGGCCAAACGTTCGTGCTGTACTCACTGTGCTGCTGGGCAGCTGAGAGACACCACCTGAGAATTTGGATTCAAATGGACTTTTAGGTATGAAACCGAGGAGAGACTGCAATGATGGTGACCCCGTTGCAAAGCTGCTTGTGTGCTGAAGAAGCAGAGCACTAGCTTTCCCTGCTGCTCCTTCTGCCGTGTGAGCAGATGCCACTGTTCATTCTGTGCTGACTGTGTTGCTGCGCAGCAGAGAGCAGCCTCTGGACTGATTCCATTCAAATGCTTTTCCTGTATGAAAGTGAGCAGTGAAAGCAACGATGGAGGCACCAATGTAAAGGGATTGTGTGCTGAACAGGTCCAGCACCAGCTTTCAATCCTGGCTCTTCTGCTGTGGGAGCAGAGGCCAAACGTTCGTGCTGTACTAACTGTGCTGCTGGGCAGCTGAGAGACACCACCTGAGAATTTGGATTCAAATGGACTTTTAGGTAGGAAACCGAGGAGAGACTGCAATGATGGTGACCCCGTTGCAAAGCTGCTTGTGTGCTGAAGAAGACAGAGCACTAGCTTTCCCTGCTGCTCCTTCTGCCGTGTGAGCAGATGCCACTGTTCATTCTGTGCTGTGTTGCTGCCAGCAGGGAGCAGGCTCTGGACTGATTCTATTCAAATGCTTTTCCTGTATGAGTGTTAGCAGTGAAAGCAACGATGGAGGCACCAATGTAAAGGGGATTGTGTGCTGAACAGGTCCAGCACCAGCTTTCAATCCTGGCTCTTCTGCTGTGGGAGCAGAGGCCAAACGTTCGTGCTGTACTCACTGTGCTGCTGGGCAGCTGAGCGACACCACCTGAGAATTCGGATTC
>NW_026640577.1:0-1153 GCF_028554395.1 Pezoporus wallicus | reverse complement strand
TTTCCTCCTGGCTCTTCGCTGTGGGAGCAGACGCCAGACTGTTCGTGCTCTACTCACTGTGCTGCTGGGCAGCCGAGAGCAAGCTCTGAAGAGGTTGCATTCAAATGGACTTTTAGGTATGAAAGCGAGGAGCGACAGCAATGATGGTGACACCGTTGCAAAGCTGACACTGTGTGCTGAAGATGCCCAGCACATGCTTTCCCTCCTGGCTCTTCGGCTGTGGGAGCAGAGGCCAACCGTTCGTGCTCTAATCACTGTGCTGCTGGGCAGCTGAGAGCAAGCTCCGTAGAGGTTGCATTCAATTGGACTTTTAGGTATGAAAGCGAGGAGCGACAGCAATGATGTTGACACCGTTGCAAAGCTAACTGTGTGCTGAAGATGCCCAGCACATGCTTTCCCTCCTGGCTCTTCGGCTGTGGGAGCAGAGGCCAGACGTTCGTGCTCTACTCACTGTGCTGCTGGGCAGCCGAGAGCAAGCTCCGAAGAGGGTGCATTCAAATGGACCTTTTGGTATGAAAGTGAGGAGCGACAGCAATGATGGTGACACCGTTGCAAAGCTGACTGTGTGCTGAAGATGCCCAGCACATGCTTTCCCCCTGGCTCTTCGATTGTGGGAGCAGACGGCAACGTTCGTGCTCTACTCACTGTGCTGCTGGGCAGCCGAGAGCAAGCTCCGAAGAGGGTGCATTCAAATGGACCTTTAGGTATGAAAGCGAGGAGCGACAGCAATGATGGTGACACCGTTGCAAAGCTGACTGTGTGCTGAAGATGCCCAGCACATGCTTTCCCTCCTGGCTCTTCGATTGTGGGAGCAGACGGCCACTGTTCGTGCTCTACTCACTGTGCTGCTGGGCAGCCGAGAGCAAGCTCCGAAGAGGGTGCATTCAAATGGACTTTTAGGTATGAAAGTGAGGAGCGACAGCAATGATGGTGACACCGTTGCAAAGCTGACTGTGTGCTGAAGATGCCCAGCACATGCTTTCCCTCCTGGCTCTTCGATGGTGGGAGCAGACGGCAACTGTTCGTGCTCTACTCACTGTGCTGCTGGGCAGCCGAGAGCAAGCTCCGAAGAGGGTGCATTCAAATGGACCTTTAGGTATGAAAGCGAGGAGCGACAGCAATGATGGTGACACCGTTGTAAAGCAGACTGTGT
>NW_026640576.1:0-1164 GCF_028554395.1 Pezoporus wallicus | reverse complement strand
TTCTAGTACTGATTCTGCCCGCCCCGTTAGGGGCATGGAAGGCTAGGAGGTGCTGAGGCCGCCCCATGGAGTTGTGCTGTTGCAGGGTAGAAAGAAACGCGTAGCAGAGCTACGCATATCCCCCCAGCGTGGCGCTGCCGGTGTTATCTTCCCCTCGCCGATGGGGGATTGGGCTGGTGGAGGTGTCAAGTGCCCTTCCGGCCCACCTGGGGCTTGGCGGCCTGTGAGGAACTGGGCGGTCACCCCTATCCCCAGGCCGAGGAGGCTGGTGGCGCCTCCCAACGGACCCCACGGTTCTCATCTGCCTGAGGGGTAGGAACAAACCCTGTGTTTTTCTGATTCCTTCCCCTCGCGGGCAGCGTTAGAGGCTCATCCCACGGCCACCCATGAAGGAGAGGGCGGTCTGACTACCTCCAGGCCAGGGGCCAGCTGGGTGGTTGCATGGCAACAGCTGGCACGGAATTGGCCAGTGATACCCCATGGGCACCACAATAGATTGTGTTATGTTTCTGTACTGATTGGTACCTGTTAATTGGGTCTGGGCTAGTAAGTAACACCTGGCTGTGTATTTCCATCTCAATTTACCTGCTGTGTGGTAGGAGGATGAGAGGTATGGGGGAAGTAATACCAAAGGCACCAAGTAAGAATTGTAGCTGTTCTTTTGACAGCAGAAATTACAGCAAATTAAAAAAAAATCAGCCAGGGTTTGGTTGTTTGTTTGTTTGGTTTTTTTTTTGGGGGGGTGTTTATTTTGGTTTTTGTGGGTTTATTTTCCCAAATATTAAAAAAGTTAAACCCTGGCAGATTAGGGAGCATCCAGATCACAGAGCTAAAATGTCATCGGATGAATAAGTACTGATTCACTGGTATATGTTTGTTGTCTGTAAAAAGTAAAATATTTTATAATAAGGATTATATATTTTTGGCCCTTAATGTTTTCAGACACTTTGGTTTATCTCACCTTAAGTCTGACTGAACAATCGCAGTATAAACATATATATGCTCCTATCTCAAGCTGTATGTGTGCAGGATGTGGTTATAGCTCTTCAGATGAGAAATACAAAGGTGTGTAGGTGTGTGTATTTGCAGTGGGCAGCTTTGAAAATTGTCAGTTTATAGGGTAGCATATTTTGAACAAGTTCAGGTGTGCAAGCAATGAAAACA
>NW_026640575.1:0-11725 GCF_028554395.1 Pezoporus wallicus | reverse complement strand
AAAATCAATAGTAAATGAAAACACTAAGGGAAGGAGGGAGGAAGAAGGAAGAAGAAATAAAGAAAGAATGAACGAAAGAAACAAAGAAAGAGAAAGAAAGCAATGACTGACTGAATGAGAATAATAATAATTAAATGAAATATAATTAATTTAAAGGCAGGAATGAAATGAAATTATAAAATCATACAAGAGTTTGGGTTGGAAAGTCCCTTAAAACTCCTCCAGTCCCAACCCTGCCACGGGCAAGGACCCTTCCACTAGAGCAGCTTGCTCCAAGCACCTGTGTCCAACCTGGCCTTGAACACTGCCAGGGATGGGGCAGCCACAGCTTCTCTGGGCACCCTGTGCCAGCGCCTCAGCATCTCTTCCCCCTGGAAGAATTTCTTCCAAATGAAGTGAAATCCAATGACACGAAATGAAATGAAATGAAATGAAATGAAATGAAATGAAATGAAGTTCTAGCTATGAACTCACATGAAATCCCGCTCCAACCTGTGACCTTTGTGAGTCTTCAGAATGCTTTTGGAGCTGAAAAAAAACATCTGACATGCAGGCAAACAGCAGTCTCATCATTTGTGACTCACGGTCACTGCAGGAAATAGAGTGACACAACATAGCACAGCATAGCACAGCATAACAGAGCATAGCAGAGCATCAGGGGTTCAGCCCCCAGCAGGGGCCATGGAAGAGCAGAGCAGAGCAGAGCAGAGCTCAGTTGAAAGGGGCCTACAGCAATCCTGTAGTGCAGCTGCCTGACCAATTCAGCGCCGGCCAGAAGTTCAAGCTCGTCCTTAAGGACACAGTCCTTACTGGCATTGTCCATACGGCTCTCCAGCACGCACAGCCTTGGCACACCGGGAAGCTTGTGCCAGTGTTTGAAGCCCCTCTTCCTCACATCAAGTGTGAGCCTGCCCTGGCTCCCAGGGAGATCAGCACCGCCCTCCCCACGTCCCTCTTCAGGAGGCTGCAGAGAGCTCTGTCCTGCAGCCTGCCCGCCTGCTCCCCATGCAGCCCCTCCTCGCCTGGCCCTGCTTCCCTCGGCACTCCGTCCTGCTCGACGCCCCTCTGGCTCTTCCCCCCTGGAGGCCGTCGCTGCTCTGTCCCTCTCCCCCCCCGACCCCCGCTGCTGCTCCTCAGCCTCTCCGGCTCGCTCCTGCCCTGCTCCTCCCCGCGCTCCCCTCTCCCGCCCTTGGCCACCCCCTCTTCCTGCTCCCTGTGCCCAGGGGCCGCTGTCCCAGCAGGGCCTGGCAGCAGGAGGAGCGCCCCGGGCCCGCTGGCAGCGGCAGTGCCAGGGCAGGGGCTGCCGGCGGCCATGTCGGTGCTGGGGCTGCGGCCCAGCTCAGGGGAGGGCCGGGGCCAGCGCTGAGGCGAGCGAGCCCCTGCGGAGATGGAGACAGCCCCGCTGTGGGCACAGGCACCGGGCACCCCGACTGCCAGAGCCCCCCGAGCTGCCCCAGCCCGGCCTGCGCCCTGCAGCCTGCCCGGGAGGAAAGGGCAGAGCACGGACAGGCAGGGAAAGAAGGGCCTGGGCTCAAGAGTTTCCCCGGCAGGACAGGGCGGAGAGCGGGAGCTGTGGTGAGGGCCGGGCCCTTGGGGCCAGCTCACCCTCTTCTGCCTCTCAGTGCCTCCAGGATCCCCCCTCCCTTTGCCCTTGCTGGCATTGGCCGCTCCATCTCTGCCCTGCAGCCCAGGGCCCTTTGTGCCTTCCATCTCTGTCCTGCTGCCCAGCCCTGGCTCTCTGACCCCCAGCTGGATCTCGCTCCCATCTCTTATTTTGGCCTCTTCCTCCTTGTCCCGCCTCCTGTCTCACCACTTCAAAGCCCTTCCTTTTTTCCAAGGAAGTTTGAAGATGGGCTCTGGGAAATGGCAGAGAACCCTGCTCTTTTGTGGTTGTCTTGTGATGTTCTGTGAACTTTGGCAAGCGAGGGGAAGAGTGCTTGGAAGAGCCTCTTGTTGGACAGTAACGTGTTCCTACAGTGTGCCTGTCTTCACCTTATGGTGCAGCTTTCCTGCATGAAGCATAATTTTGCTGACCTATGAGGTTCCCTTGTCCCGGTAGATGTCACAGGTGTTCTCTGGCTCCACAATTCCTCCTGCTTCATCCCATCGTTCGGAAGGAGTAAAAAGAAAGCTTGGAGCTTGGAAGAAGGAGCCCTCCTTTCCTTCTTGCCTATGGGGATGCCCAGAGGTAGTCCCGAGAGCTGATCAGAGGCTGCCCTCCACCCATCCCCTGCCCAGGCTGGTTGGACAGCAGCTCCCTATGGTGTAGAAGGTAAGGGACATCAGTCTCAAGATGTGCTCTCTTCTACCTCTTGTCACTTCTGTCCCAAACCTTCTGTGTGCCCCTTCCTGAAGCTCGTTCCCAGTCTTGTTTGAGAACAGCTGCTCTACCACGGCCCTTTAGCACAAGCGGTGTTTAGGTACAGGAGGCCTGGATGTCTCTTGGCGTGCCATGACATGAACTTTTTACAGCTCTTTACATAGCCTGGAACAAAGGGGACAGGAATTCACTGACATCCATATGAACTGACATCCATCCCATGTTCATTGACGTCCAACCCCACGGCTGAACCTGTTGCAATGGCAGAGCAGAGCCGCACGCAGCAACATCTTGTGCAGCAGACAAGCACTCCAGCTGTGAAGCCGTTAGGGTGATATCCCTGCCCTTCATGTTTGCCTTCTAAAGCCCCCTTTGCTTTGTTGGCTGTGTCATGTCTCGTACCCCCTACACCTCCATGGCTGGGTGCACCTCACACGTTGCTCGGTGGATGACCAGGCAGCCTGACGCCTGCAATATACCTCAATGCTGCATCTTAGCAGGTGTCAGTCCTGAGCTGGAGCAGCACCTCTTCCCTCTGGAAGAATTTCTTCCAAATGAAGTGAAATCCAGTGACATGAAATGAAATGAAATAAATGAAATGAAATGAAATGAAATGAAGTTCTAGCTATGAACTCACATGAAATCCCGCTCCAACCTGTGAATTTGTGAGTCTTCAGAATGCTTCTGGAGCTGAAAATGCATCTGATATGCAGGCAAAGAGCAGTCTTATCATTTGTGACTCATGGTCACTGCAGGGAATAGAGTGACACAGCATAGCACAGCATAGCACAGTGTAACAGAGCATAGCACAGCATAGCACAGCATGGCACAGCATAGCACAGCATTAGGGGTTGAAGGCGCGGTCTGGAGTGCAGGGGGAATGTTGGGAGGCTCTGGAGGAGGTTTTGGGATGCGGGGTCTTTCGGGGTGCAGGGGTTTTCCTGGCAGCCAGCTGGGTTTGGGACTCCCGGGGTGCTTTGGGTGTGCAGCGAGGGGGGGCAGAGGTGCTTTGAGGGGGTCCCATGGGTGTTTTGGGTGTCCCAGCAGAGGCTTTGGGGGGTTTGGCCTTCTGAGGGTTTCAGGGTGCAGGGGTAGAGCAGGAAGCTTGCTGGGGCTGGGGCTCTGGGGAGGGGAAGGGGCTCGAGGTGCAGGTGGTTTGAGGTGCCAGGGGTTTTCGAGGGGCAGCCCCCAGCAGGGGCCATGGAAGAGCAGAGCAGAGCAGAGCAGAGCTCAGTTGAAAGGGGCCGACAGCAATCCTGTAGTGCAGCTGCCTGACCAATTCAGCGCCGGCCAGAAGTTCAAGCTCGTCCTTAAGGACACAGTCCTTACTGGCATTGTCCATACGGCTCTCCAGCACGCACAGCCTTGGCACACCGGGAAGCTTGTGCCAGTGTTTGAAGCCCCTCTTCCTCACATCAAGTGTGAGCCTGCCCTGGCTCCCAGGGAGATCAGCACCGCCCTCCCCACGTCCCCTCTTCAGGAGGCTGCAGAGAGCTCTGTCCTGCAGCCTGCCCCCCTGCTCCCCATGCAGCCCCTCCTCGCCTGGATGACCAGGCAGCCTGACGCCTGCAATATACCTCAATGCTGCATCTTAGCAGGTGTCAGTCCTGAGCTGGAGCAGCTCTGCTTTGCTCTCCAGCAGTGCAATGCACTTTGTGCCAGTGTTGCTGCCTGGAAGCCCTGTTCCTGATGTATACGGTGCCACTTCACATGCTGTTAGGTGCAGGAGCTTTGTGTGAACTGTGAGGCTCTGTGGTTCGCTCAGTCCCAGTTTCTGGCATCTCCCACCCACAGGCTTGTAAAACGGGATTGTTGTGACTTCATTTTGAGCAATTCAGTCCTGCAGTCGGAGTTCTAACCTAAAAACTGACCCTGTCAGTCCATCCCTCCTGACCCAAGATCTTCCTGACAAACAGCCCAGCCCTTTACAACCTTCTTTGCTCCCAGCTGACACATTATAACTGACTTTTCACTTTGCTTCAGCTGGAGGGATGTCTGATATGAAATCAAGCCATAACACGTCACTATAGGCATAGCATAAGTAAAATATACTGGAAAAACTGAAAGTGGTGTATTTTCCTCTTCAACCCCAACCCTGTGATGTCAGCATGCCCATAATTGCACGTAATGACTACTATGATATTTTTAAGAAAATTTGTGAATTTCTTCCAAATCATTTAAATCAGCCTGGTCTGAAATATCACCAGTTCTTTGGGGTTTCACCTCCTAGTTCTGGGCCTAGTCTGCTCTAAGAAAAGTCAGCTTTAAACAAATGCTAAAAGACCCTAAGTCGAGTGACTCTTCCTCTAGTGCTTCTTCAAGCAGCACCGACAGGCAGTTTGATAATTTATTCTGAGATGGACAATTACACCTGTGAGTCACGGTCTATCCACCTATGTTTTTGTATGGAGTGGAAACATAAAGACTTTTGTAGATCAAAACCTTAGGAACCTGGGAAGAAAGGATAAGATTTGGAGAATCTTCAAACATTTTTCTGGCACTTCAGTTACAAACTGGAACTTTCCTAACAAAAGACATTAAATTCCTGTCCAGCTCAGAAGAAGCAGAGATGAAGCCATTCAACCCCAATGTAAAAGAAGCCACTTCCTCTCTTTCCTGTCCCTCATTAGGATGAGACACATCCTAATTCTCTCTACAGTCCGTAGGCTAAAGATCTGATGATCATGGCAGGACAGTACTTGCACACTGAGGATCACAGAGATTTTTGGGGTACATGTTTCTGTGTTTGTAAAATACACGGAAGAGTGAATGCGCACAGGAAACAGAAAGGCTGATAGAGATCGAACTTGTTTAAGCTGAAGAGCTAGGATCCAAGGTAGCCCAGGCTGTGAGTCTGTGAATTCAGGGGTTACTACAGCTAGGAAAGCTCCCAAAAGAAAACTCCATCCCATCCAGTCCACAAACTTCAGACAGTCTCATAGGCAGAGAGAGATGCAAATATTCCTGAGATAGCAGGGACACTGACAGAGAGCAATTGAACAAGATATTCCAATCAGAGGACATCACTGTTAATTTTTAACAGTTGTAAATTGCATTTGCTTTATTAATTTGACTGGTTGATACATTGTCCATCTGTACTTGCATATCAGTCTGGAGTTACTGTGATCCGTGTGTGCACGGATTGCATCACATAGATACAAACATGTTTGGTCATCAAGTATCAATCCACAGAGGCGGTTTCAGTCATCTGCAGGTTACCAACCTGAGTTCATTGCCTTGGGATTTTAGAGCCCTGGTAAATGCAGAGGCTACTTGTGACCACCCCAATAGCACTTTCAATAGCTTTTTGGAAGAGTCGTGGAATTTAACACTTAACTCCCTTCCCATTAAACATTGGAAGAGATGATTCCCATCTTCCTCTGTCTTCCCTTTGACTTTGTGCTATAAAACACCCAATGTGTGCAAAGGGAGTTAATTCATTGATCACAGGCAATAAAGCATCAATTAGCAAGCCCAGAGCTCCTGAAAGTCTTCTGGAGCCCAGGATGTGAGCAGCAGGGCTGCAGGGGCACTGATGCCTCCAAAGTGATCTCTCTACCTTGGCCCAGCATTCATTATTGCATTGGTTACTGCAAGATGCTCAGGAAGGAATTCTCTCTAGCTAATTTGTCAAGACCTGTCAGGGATACTCTGTCCTGCAGAACGAGACATTCTTCAGTATGTGAAGCCTTTGGGAAACAGTTAAATAGAAATTTGGGATAAAATGGGAAATAGTTCATCCAAAGCTCAAAGCACCGTCTGCAGCTGGAGGGAATGCTTCGAAGGAGGTCACAGCGCACCATTCTGGCTTGTCTGCAAGACTGTCTGTGGTAGTGCTGTTAGAAATGGGCTAGAATGGCATTTCAGGGGTCATTTGTCATTCTTTTGTACTGTGACAGGAAAGACTTTAACGTGGGCCCAGGTAAGCAGTGTTCTTAATTGTTTATTAAGGACCAAACCCACTTTTGTGTGTTTTAACATGGTTGGTGTTAGGGTAAAACCAAGAGAAGATTAATGTATCTCCCCGCTCACAAAGGCAGCCTTGATAAGGAAGCACTGCCAGGCTCAGGCAGGGATTCCCCTGCCTTGCTGCTGGGCCCATGCGCAGGGAGGGCACAGGGACCATCCTCAGGGGTCTTTGCCTGCAGTCCCAGACCCAGCCAGGAGGCAGCTGCAGATCCAGCAGCACATGTGGAGGACACCTTTCACCCCAGAGCAGGAGGGACCACGTTTCCAGCTGAGCCTGCAAGCTTTCCACAATGAGCAGTTCAGTGATTTCTTTGGGCAATGTGGGGTGTTTTTATAGAATCACAGAATCACAGAATGATCTGGGTTGGAAAGGACCTTAAGATCATCCAGTTCCAACCCCCTGCAATGGGCAGGGACACCTCACACTAAACCAGGTCACCCAAGGCTCTGTCCAACCTGGCCTTGAGCACCGCTAGGGGTGGAGCATTCACAGCTTCCTTGGGCAACCCATTCCAGTGCCACACACAAAATGTCACCTGCAGTTAACAGAGTTTATGGTAAGAACTTCATGCAAGGCTTGTTCAAATCTAATGAAGTCTTTTGCATCTTCATGTTTCTATTTTAACCCATCATTCTTACTGTGTGTGTGCCTGTGTTTCACTACAGTCCCTAATGAATATACCCTGTTACAGTTGTTTATGGTTCCTCCATCTTAGACACAGTAAATCCAGACATCAGGGTATATTTACATTGCATGCACTGAAGGCTTACCTTTGAGGTTTGTGGTAACAGAAATCCACAGAGGTGCCCGTTAGCCTCACAAAACAGCAAAAGAGGTTATTTAATATTACAATCAGTTGCAAAGGTCTGCACCACTGTCCCGTGAACCTTCATGAAAACCTTCACCTCGTGAAGCAGAAGAAGAAAATAATAGCAATTGTAATATTTATATATTAGAAAGGATGTGGAATAAGTCAAAGTAGCGCAGAATATGTCAGACTATCCCAAGGCAGTATTTAGGAGCACTGAGACACAGCTGATGAGGGGTTTTTATACAGCACAAAAATAAGAAATAGCAATAATGACCTCAGGGTAAAATTATGTTTCATTTTTATTTAGCAAGATGTTACACTCTCAGCAAATGAACACATCCGTGTGCAGAACATCTGCTCCACGTAAGTGTAACCTGACAGTACGGAATGGCATCACAGCCCAGCCACTGTAACAGATCCTCAAAGAGACCTTTGCCATGTTACGCATACTCAGCCCATTGAGACTGTCTATATGAGAGTCTATTGGGAATGAGAATGATGTCACAGAAGTAAAAACAGTGAGATGATGATAACTGTTTAATAATACTTTATCATGTGAATGAAGCTGAGCTATGCCACAAGAACTGAACGTTGTGCACTATGTCAGAGAACATGCTGCAAAGGGGACCGCATCATCCAGTTTACACAAGTGTCCCCATGAAAAGAAGGGCTGGGTGGAATAAGACCTCCCTTCAAAGGCAGCATCAAAAGAGTTGCATTCTTAGCGCTCACTCTACTCATGTGATTGTAGAGTGACGTTGGAAGGGTTTGTACAGGGTGCTGAAACGCAGCACAGTGGTTGGAACTCAGTAAGTGTACTTAGTTCCCCAGCGTGCTCAGCTGAGTCAGGGATCACTGAAAGATCTCAGCCAGCTCTTTGTGGACTCTTGGTTGAAAGTCAGCAAATCGAGCTTGCTCAGCTAGAAATAAAACAAATGAATCCTAGTAAAGCTGGGGCAGTCTGTGTGGCCCCTGACATCCATATGAACTGACATCCGTCCCATGTTCATTGACGTCCAAGCCCACGGCTGACCCTGTGGGGAAGGTCAGGGCCGAGAGGGAAAGGTGCAGGGAGAGGCAGAGCAGTTGAGGAGGGAAACGCAAGCAGAGTCAGGAGGCGGTGCAAGAAGGGGGCTTTAGCCCAGGAGCCAAGCAGAGGAAGATGGTCCTAGGCAGCCAGAGGCTGCTGCTGGGAGGGATGAGCCAATCAGGGCTGAGCAGAGGGTCACCAGCCAATCAGGGCGCAGTGAGGGAGTTGGATGCGGTTTCCAAGGCGACGGGCCCCATCCTCACAACAAACTCACTGGGTGCGAGGGGAGGCTGCCGTTGTGCACCCGGTGTGAGGGGATCGAAGGCTCTCTCTCTTTGAGTTGTGTCCTGGTGCGGGCCCCGTTCAGAGAAGCATGGTGGCCCCGGAGAGCAGCGCTGGGAGCAGCGAGGCCCGGAAAGATGTGTGCCACAAATACCGGTCACTGCTGAAGCAGCTGACCCACAACAGCAAGCGGCGCATCAGTGTGCTGACCGTGGTGGGCAAGGAGAACGTGCGCTTCAGGAAGGACATTGTGTCCCTGATTGAGGCACAGATCATCAAGGTTTTTATATGCCACTCGCTCCTACTTTTACCTGTACTGCTGGAGGGACCAGCTGGGGCAGCAGGCATGGGTGGCCTTAGGGGCTAGGAGGAAGAGCATAGGGGAGATGGAGTGCTGAGGAGTACAGGAGACAGGCAGCACAAGGTGCAGGGGTTGCAGGAGGAGGAATGTAGAAGGGACAAGGAGAGACAGCAAAGTGGGCAGGGGACTGCCAGGGGGGCAAGAGCCCTCCCTCCCTGACTGTACTAGGAGAGGGTTTGGGACTCATCCCACCAAAAGCTCTGGGAAAGCAGCATGTCTCCCGATTGAAGCCCCATGTCAGTTTCTTCTCATTACTCCAGGCTCCTCCCTCACAGAAACTGCCAGTCCTATACCTGATGGATTCCATTATCAAGAATGTGGGAGGAGACTACGTGACTGCGTTTGCAAAAAACCTACCTTTAATATTCCCTCGCGTGTTTGAAGAGGTATGCACACTTTCAGAAAAGTTCTGTGATCTCAGCAGCATTTGTTCCTGGTAGGACATACATGCTTTCCATGTGGGGTTTTCTTGTTCTGCTGCCATATCTTGAATGTTTTGCTCTTAATGAGAGGCGATGGGCATAAACCCAAAGGCAAGAAGGGCCACCTGAACTTGGGGAAGAACTAATTTACTGCGAGGGTGACTGAGCACTGGGATGGAATGCCCAGAGCGGTTGTTGTGCCTCTTTCCCTGTTGCCTTCCAATAGTTTTGTTACTGTATTTTTTCTCCCCCACAGAAATTGGGCAAGTAAATGAGACTTTTGCTAGTGAAATAGTTGAAAGAAAGTTTTCAGAGAATGGTGATGTGCAATAAAACCTTCAAATCTCCTTGAAACGCCAATTGCACATTCGATCTTCTGTTCCTCAGTCCATGGGTATAGATGTATGAGCTTGCACTGCTTACAAATTCTGTAGAACAAATTCAAGCTGTTAAAATGGCAAACTGTTCATGGAGTTAGGAAATAGATGAAGTCTTTAGCTCCACAGGAAAGATCAAGAAATTGTTTTCGATTAACTTAACAAGCCCTGCAATTGTTTGATTGTTTTAGGTGGATGCAGCTACTAAGAAGCGTTTATTTCAATTACGCTCCACATGGAACGGTATTTTCCCTTTCAAGAAGCTACTAGTCCTGGATATCAAAGTCAGAGTGTTAGATCCAGCGTGGCCGATTAAACCCCTGCCTGCAAACCTGGACTTCTCCAGCATCCTGGCAAAACGCAAGTTTCCAGAGAATTCAGTAAGTTTGTGTGCCTGCTGCATGCACAGATGCTGACACGTGTAGTTGTCATGGTCTGTCTGCTGCCGTCTGACAATTTAGCATGTTAATAACAAATTATGTGACCTTTGTACACGGGCAAGAGGATTTTCTGAGCTGAGACTATGGGATAGGTTGGGGGTTTAGATTTCAAATTGTGGAACAATTACAAAGTTCTTGGGGTTTTGTTTTTCACTTCTCTCCAAAATGCTGCCTTCTGATGATCCTCGTCTTCCATCTCTTCGTGTCGCTCACAGCAGCCAGGCTACCTGAAATATATTTGCTCTTATAGAAGAAGGAAGCCCAATTGTTGGGAGTAAAATCAGTTTCCTCATTAGCTCAGGCCGGTTTGATGACACCGTCAGAACATGGTGGTTAAGCTGTGTTGTCTTACAGTCATAAGTGAAAGCCTCGCTATGTTTGATAGCGAATTGTACCAAAATAAAGCACCTCTAAAGTGTAGAAATATGAAAAGTAGATCAGCTGTTTGGCAGCTCAGCTGCCTTGAGCCTGTGGAGTAAGTAGAAAACCTGACGCTGTCATGAGAACATGTGCCTGGGTGATGTATTTTGCAGTACTGACTTTGAATTACCGATTTTGCAGGAACTTGAAAGCACAACATCTGCATCTGAGAGAAAAGCCAGGACAACAGAGAACTCAGAAAATCAGAGTCTAAGTCCGAGTCCAGAACAGTCCCCATGTTTGCAGGCGAGGAGCTCATGTAAGAGGAGATGTGGGAGTTTCTCTCCCACTTCATCAGCTCCTAAAGTAAGGAAGGTATGTCAGACAGCCCTAAGCAGCCTCATGTCGAAGAAGGCTTATGCAGTCCTTTGTGGACCTTGCAATCCCAAACTGGCACGGCTCACTCTGGGAAGGAGTTTGCCATGTATGAAATCATTGAGAAACTTGTACAAGTGAATGATAAAAAAGCAGGTTTCTAATTGCATTCTTACCCAAACAATTCTTGAATGCTTATTTCTGCAGGTTTCTTTTGTGTCTGATCAACCTGGGCCTGAAGACCAAGGTCAGCAGAATTTCCCACAGGCCACAAGTTGTGCTCAGAACCGCGAGGGAGCTGTGGAAAATCCACACTGTTGTCCATGAGACGAGTGTTTAAACCAGCTGGGGGGGGGGGGGGGGGGGGGGGGGGGGTGGGGGTGGGGGGGGGGGGGGGTGGGGTGGGGGGGGGGGGTGGGGTGGGGGGTGGGGGTGGGGTGGGGGGGTGGGTGGTGTTCTGCTTTCTTCTTTATTCTGATTTGATTTTGAACGAAAGAAACAAAGAAAGAGAAAGAAAGAAAGGAATGACTGAATGATGAGAATAATAATAATTAAATATATAATTAATTTAAATGCAGGAATGAAATGAAATTATAAAATCATACAAGAGTTTGGGTGGGAAAGTCCCTTAAAGCTCCTCCAGCTCCAACCCCTGCCACGGGCAGAGACCCCTTCCACTAGAGCAGCTTGCTCCAAGCCCCTGTGTCCAACCTGGCCTTGAACACTGCCAGGGATGGGGCAGCCACAGCTTCTCTGGGCACCCTGTGCCAGCACCTCAGCACCTCTTCCCTCTGGAAGAATTTCTTCCAAATGAAGTGAAATCCAGTGACATGAAATGAAATGAAATAAATGAAATGAAATGAAATGAAATGAAGTTCTAGCTATGAACTCACATGAAAACCCGCTCCAACCTGTGAATTTGTGAGTCTTCAGAATGCTTCTGGAGCTGAAAATGCATCTGATATGCAGGCAAAGAG
>NW_026640574.1:0-1129 GCF_028554395.1 Pezoporus wallicus | reverse complement strand
GTTGCCGTCTGATCCCACAGTCGAAGAGCCAGGAGGGAAAGCATGTGCTGGGCATCTTCAGCACACAGTTAGCTTTGCAACGGTGTCACCATCATTGCTGTCGCTCCTCGGTTTCATACCTAAAAGTCCACTCGAATGCAACCTCTACGGAGCTTGCTCTGAGCTGCCAAGTAGCACAGCGATTAGAGCACGAACGTCTGGCCTCTGCTCCCAGAGCCGAAGAGCCAGGAGGGAAAGCATGTGCGGGGCATCTTCAGCACACAGTCAGCTTTGCAACGGTGTCACCATCATTGCTGTCGCTCCTCAGTGTCATACCTAAAAGTCCATTTGAATGCACCCTCTTCAGAGCTTGCTCTCGGCTGCCCAGCAGCACAGTGAGTAGAGCACGAACAGTTGCCGTCTGCTCCCACAATCGAAGAGCCAGGAGGGAAAGCTGGTGCTCTGAATCTTCTGCACACAGTCAGCTTTGCAACAGTGCCTCCATCATTGCTGTCGCTCCTCACTTTCATACCGAGAAGTTCATTTGAATCCAACTTCTCTGCTCGTTGCTCTTGGCTGCCCAGCAGCACAGTCAGTAGAGCACGAACGTCTGGCCTCTGCTCTCAGAGCTGAAGAGCCAGGAGGGAAAGCATGTGCTGGGCATCTTCAGCACACAGTTAGCTTTGCAACGGTGTCACCATCATTGCTGTCGCTCCTCGGTTTCATACCTAAAAGTCCACTCGAATGCAACCTCTACGGAGCTTGCTCTGAGCTGCCAAGTAGCACAGCGATTAGAGCACGAACGTCTGGCCTCTGCTCCCAGAGCCGAAGAGCCAGGAGGGAAAGCTGGTGAAAGCTTAGGGTTAGGGTTAGGGTTAGGGTTAGGGGTTAGGGTTAGGGTTAGGGTTAGGGTTAGGGTTAGGGTTAGGGTTAGGGTTGCCGTCTGCTCCCACAGTCGAAGAGCCAGGAGGGAAAGCATGTGCGGGGCATCTTCAGCACACAGTCAGCTTTGCAATGCTGTCACCATTATTGCTGTCACTCCTCGGTTTCATACCTAAAAGTACATTTGAATGCAACCTCTCCAAAGCTGCTTCTCAGCTGCCCAGAAGCTCAGCGATTAGTGCACGAACGTCTGGCCTCTGCTCCCAGC
>NW_026640573.1:0-11633 GCF_028554395.1 Pezoporus wallicus | reverse complement strand
TTGGGGTGTTTTGGTGTGTTTTGGTGTGTTTTGGGGGTATTTTGAGGTGATTTTGGGGTGTTTTGGGGCTCACCTGGTGTTGGGGATGGTCTCCCAGCTCACGGGCGAGATGAGCTGGATGGAGAAGGCCTCTTGCTGGGGGTGCACGTAGCGCTCGTCTGGGGGGGCAAAGGGGGTAAGGGGGGGCACAAATGGGGCACAAAGGGGGTACAAAGGGGGGGGTCCCAAAAGGGGGGTCCCAAAGGGGGGGTACAAAAGGGGGGGGGGTCCCAAAGGGGGGTACAAAGGGGGGGGTACAAAAGGGGGTCCCAAAGCCCAATGGGGAGGTCCCAAGGGGGGGGTCCCAAAGGGGGGTCCCAAAGGGGGGGGGGGGTCCCAAAGGAGGGTCCCCAAGAGGGGGTCCCAAAGGGGGGGTCCCAAAGGGGGGGGTCCCAAAGGGGGGGTCCCCAAGGGGGGGTCCCAAGGGGGGGTCCAAAGGGGGGTCCCAAGGGGGGGGGGGGGAAAGGGGGGGTACAAAGGGGGGTCCCAAAGGGGGTCCCAAAGGGGGGTCCCAAAGGGGGGGGTCCCAAAGGGGGGGTCCCAAAGGGGGGTCCCAAAGGGGGGGGTCCCAAAGGGGGGGGGTCCCAAAGGGGGGGGTCCAAAGGGGGGGTCCCAAAGGGGGGGTCCCAAGGGGGGGTCCAAAGGGGGGGGTCCAAAGGGGGTCCCAAAGGGGGGGGGTCCCAAAGGGGGGTCCCAAAGGGGGGGGTCCTAAAGGGGGGGTCCCAAAGGGGGGTCCCAAAGGGGGGGGTCCCAAAGGGGGGGGTCCCAAAGGGGGTCCCAAAGGGGGGTCCCAAGGGGGTATTGGGGGGGGTCCCAAAGGGGGGTCCCAAAGGGGGGGTACAAAGGGTGGGTCCCAAAGGGGGGGGGTCCCAAAGGGGGGGGGGGGGGATCCCAAAGGGGGTCCAAAGGGGGGGTCAAGGGGGGGGTCCAAAGGGGGGTCCAAGGGGGAGTCCAAAGGGGGGGTCCCAAAGGGGGGTCCAAAGGGGGGCGTACAAGGGGGGGTCCAAGGGGGGGTCCAAGGGGGAGTCCAAAGGGGGGGGTCCAAAGGGGGGTCCCACAGGGGGGTCCCAAAGGGGGGGTACAAAGGGTGGGTCCCAAAGGGGGGGGGTCCCAAAGGGGGGGTCCCAAAGGGGGGGTCCAAGGGGGGGTCCCCACCACGCTCGATGCTCTCGAACTCCTTCTCCTCCCCCGTCATGCGCGGGATGCGGGTGCAGGGGTTGATGACGCTCGTGGCCACCGCGTACACCTGGGGGGGGGCAAAGGGGGCAGAGGTGAGTGGGGGGGCAATGGGGGGTGGGGGGGGGGGGGGGCATGGAGGGGATAGGGGGCAATGGGGATGGGGGGATTGGGGGGCTGGGGGGGAACTGGGGTGGGGGGGAAGTGGGGGGGCATGGAGGGGATGGGGGATGGAGGGCGTGGGGGGGGTCAGGGGATAGGAGGGATTGGGGGGTGGGGGGGAACTGGGGGGGGCCATGGAGGGGATGGGGGATGGAGGGGATGGGGGGCACTGGGGATGGGGGGTGTGGAGGGGATGGGGGGGCACTGGGGGTGGGGGGGATTGGGGGGCTGGGGGGGAACTGGGGTGGGGGGGAAGTGGGGGGGCATGGAGGGGATGGGGGGATGGAGGGTGTGGGGGGGGTCAGGGGATAGGAGGGATTGGGGGGTGGGGGGGAACTGGGGGGGGCCATGGAGGGGATGGGGGGCAAAGGGGATGGGGGGGATTGGGGGGCTGGGGGGGGAACTGGGGTGGGAGGGAAGTGGTGGGGGCATGGAGGGGATGGGGGATGGAGGGGATGGGGGGGTCAAAAGATGGGGGGGATTGGGGGTGGGGGGAACTGGGGGGGGCACTGGGGGGGGGCATGGAGGGGATGGGGGGCAATGGGGATGGGGGGATTGGGGGGCTGGGGGGGAACTGGGGTGGGGGGGCACTGGGGGTGGGGGGGTAGGGGGGGATGGTGGGGATTTGGGGGCACTGGGGGGGCATGGAGGGGATGGGGGGGCACTGGGGGTGGGAGGGATGGGGTGGATGGGGGGGATGGAGGGGGATGGGGGGCAATGGGGATGGGGGGGCAATGGGGATGGGGGGGTGGAGGGGACGGGGGGCACTGGGGATGGGGGGGCACAGAGGGGATGGGGGGCACAGGGGATGGGGGGTCACAAGGGATGGGGGGGCATGGAGGGGATGGGGGGGTCAATGGGGATGGGGGGGTGGAGGGGACGGGGGGCACTGGGGATGGGGGGGGCACAAAGGGGATGGGGGGGAGAGAGGGGAGCTGAGGATGAGGAGGATGAGGAGGAAGAGGAGGAGGAGATGGAGGAGGAGAAGACAATGGAGGATGAGGAGGGGATGAAGGAGCTGAAGATGAGGGTGAAGATGAGGAGGATGATGAAGATGAAGATGATGAAGATGAGGAAGATGAGGATGAAGATGAAGAAGATGAGGATGAGGATGGAGGATGAGGATAAAGATGAGGATGAGGATGAGGATGAGGATGAGGATGAGGATGAAGATGAGGATGAGGATGAAGATGAGGATGAGGATGAGGATGAAAATGAGGATGAGGATGAAGATGAAGATGAGGATGAGGATGGAGGATGAAGATGAATATGAGGATGAAGATGATGAAGCTAAGGGGGGGTGAAGATGAGGATGAAGATGAGGAAGAGGATGAGGATGAGGGATGAAGATGAGGAGGATGATGAAGATGAAGATGAGGATGAAGATGAGGAGGATGATGATGAGGATGGAGGATGATGAAGATGAAGATGACGATGAAGATGATGATGAAGATGATGAAGAGGATGAGGATGAGGATGAAGGATGAGGATGAGGATGATGAGGAAGATGAAGATGAGGAAGATGAAGATGAGGATGAGGATGATGAAGATGATGAGGATGAAGGATGAGGATGAGGAGGATGATGAGGATGAAGATGAAGATGAGGATGAAGATGAGGATGAGGATGTAGATGAGGATGATGAGGATGAGGATGAGGAGGATGAAGATGAGGATGAGGATGAAGATGAGGAGGATGATGAGGAAGATGAGGATGAGGATGAGGATGAAGATGAGGATGAGGATGATGAAGATGAAGATGATGAGGATGAAGGATGAGGAGGAGGATGATGAGGATGAAGATGATAAAGATGAGGAAGATGAGGATGAGGATGATGAGGATGAGGATGAAGGATGAGGATGAGGATGATGAGGATGAGGATGAAGGATGAAGATGAGGATGAGGATGAAGATGAGGATGATGAAGATGAGGATGAAGATGAGGAGGATGAGGATGATGAGGATGAGGATGAAGGATGAAGATGAGGATGAGGATGAAGATGAGGATGATGAAGATGAGGATGAAGATGAGGAGGATGAGGATGATGAGGATGAGGATGAAGATGAGGATGATGAGGATGAGGATGAAGATGAGGATGATGAAGATGAGGATGAGGATGAAGATGAGGATGAGGATGAGGATGAGGATGAAGATGAGGATGAGGATGAGGATGAGGATAAGGATGAGGATGAAGATGAGGATGAGGATGAGGATGAAGATGAGGATGAGGATGATGAGGATGAGGATGAGGATGAAGATGAGGATGATGAAGATGAAGATGAGGACGATGAGGATGAGGATGAAGATGATGAGGATGAGGATGAAGATGATGAGGATGAGGATGAGGATGAAGATGAGGACGAGGATGAGGAGGATGAGGATGAAGATGATGAGGATGATGAGGATGAAGATGAGGATGAGGATGAAGATGAGGATGAAGATGAGGATGAAGATGATGAGGATGAGGATGATGAAGATGAGGATGAGGATGAAGATGAGGATGAAGATGAGGATGAAGATGAGGATGAGAATGAAGATGATGAAGAGGATGAGGATGAGGATGAAGATGAGGATGAAGATGAGGATGATGAGGATGATGAAGATGAGGATGAGGATGAAGATGAGGATGAGGATGAAGATGAGGATGAGGATGAGGATGACGATGAAGGCCCCCCCACCTTTGACTCCACATGATAGGCCACGTAGTGCGCGGTGCAGCGCAGCGGGATCTTGCGCACGGGCCAGGGCGCGTCGTACGAGAGGCAGGCGGGGAGGACGCTGATGCGGAGCTCGCCCTGCACCCACACAGCACCCAATGGGCGCCCATGGCACCCAATGGGCACCCATGGCACCCACACAGCACCCAATGGGCGCCCATGGCACCCAATGGGCACCCATGGCACCCACACAGCACCCAATGGGCACCCATGGCACCCACACAGCACCCAATGGGCGCCCATGGCACTCACACAGCACCCATGGCACCCACAGCACCCACACAGCACCCATAGCACCCACAGCACCCACACAGCACCCATAGCACCCACAGCACCCACACAGCACCCATAGCACCCACACAGCACCCAATGGGCGCCCACACAGCACCCATGGCACCAACACAGCACCCAATGGGCACCCACACAGCACCCATAGCACCCACACAGCACCCAATGGGCACCCACACAGCACCCATGGCACCCACACAGCACCCAATGGGCACCCACACAGCACCCATAGCACCCACACAGCACCCAATGGGCACCCACACAGCACCCAATGGGTGCCCATGGCACCCACACATCACCCAATGGGCGCCCATGGCACCCACACAGCACCCAATGGGCACCCACACAGCACCCATGGCACCCACACAGCACCCAATGGCACCCCCCCAGCCCCATAGACCCCCCCAGCCCCATAGACCCCCCCCAGCCCCATAGACCCCCCCTGCCCCATAGACCCCCCCACCCCAATAGACTCCCCCCAGCCCCATAGACCCCCCCCAGCCCCATAGACCCCCCCAGCCCCATAGACCCCCCCTGCCCCATAGCCCCCCCCAGCCCCATAGACCCCCCCATTCCCCCCCCAGCCCCATAGACCCCCCCTGCCCCATAGACCCCCCCCAGCCCCATAGACCCCCCCTGCCCCATAGACCCCCCCCAGCCCCATAGACCCCCCCAGCCCCATAGACCCCCCCAGCCCCATAGCCCCCCCCAGCCCCATACCTGCCGGTTGAAGTAGAGGAAGCCCTTGGGGCAGTTGACGTTGTGGAAGGGGGCGAAGGACTCGACGGCGCCATCGATGGTCATGGGGTGCAGGCGCAGCGCCCCCCGGCTCGTCACCAGCAGCCAATGGGGACAGGGGCCGCAGATGAACACCTGGGGGGCGGCGCGGTCCATTGAGACCCATGGAGACCCATAGAGACCCATAGAACCCATTGAGACCCATAGGGATCCATAGAGACCCATAGAACCCATAGAACCCATTGAGACCCATAGAGACCCATAGAGACCCATGGAGACCCATAGAACCCATTGAGACCCATAGAACCCACTGAGACCCATAGGGATCCATAGAACCCATTGAGACCCATAGAGACCCATAGAACCCATTGAGACCCACTGAGCCCCATAGAGACCCATTGAGACCCATAGAACCTATAGAGGCCCATTGAGCCCCATAGAACCCATTGAGCCCCATTGAGCCCCATAGAGACCCATTGGGACCCATAGAGACCCATAAAACCCATAGAGACCCATTGACCCCCATTGCCCCCATTGCCACCCATTGATGCCCACTGATCTCCGTTGCCACCCATTGCCACCCACTGCCCCCCATTGATCCCCATTGCCCCCATTGATCCCCATTGCCACCCACTGACCCTATTGATCCCCATTGCTCCCCATTGCTCCCCTTTGCCCCCATTGATCCCCATTGCCACCCACTGACCCTATTGATCCCCATTGCTCCCCATTGATCCCCATTGCCCCCATTGATCCCCATTGCCACCCACTGACCCTATTGATCCCCATTGCTCCCCATTGATCCCCATTGCCCCCCATTGATCCCCATTGCCCCCATTGATCCCCATTGCCACCCACTGACCCTATTGATCCCCATTGCTCCCCATTGCTCCCCATTGCCCCCATTGATCCCCATTGCCACCCACTGACCCTATTGATCCCCATTGCTCCCCATTGATCCCCATTGCCCCCCATTGATCCCCATTGCCACCCACTGACCCTATTGATCCCCATTGCTCCCCATTGCCCCCCATCCCCATTGCCCCCATTGATCCCCATTGCCCCCATTGATCCCCATTGCCAACCTCGGACCCTATTGATGCCCTTTGCTCCCACTTGTTCCCCTTTGCCCCCATTGATCCCCATTGCCACCCACTGACCCTATTGATCCCCATTGCTCCCCATTGATCCCCATTGCCCCCCATTGATCCCCATTGCCACCCACTGACCCTATTGATCCCCATTGCTCCCCATTGCCCCCCATTGATCCCCATTGCCACCCATTGACCCTATTGCTCCCCATTGCCCCCATTGCCACCCACTGAACCCCACTGATCTCCATTGACACCCATCGCCTTCCATCGCCCCCCACTGATCCCCATTGACCCCGACTGACTCCCATTGAGCCCCATTGCCCCCCATTGAGCCCCATTGGCCCCACTGACACCCACTGATGCCCATTGACCTCCGCTGACACCCATTGACACCCATTGCCACCCACTGATCCCTGTTGACAGCCATTGCCCTCAATTGCCCATTGATCCCCATTGGCCCCATTGATCCCCATTGCACCCTATTGGCCCCATTGACACCCACTGACTCCCACTGACCCCCACTGCCACCCATTGACCCAGATTGACTCCCATTGACCCCCATTGACCCCGTTTGACTCCCATTGACCCCCCATTGCCACTCATTGACCCCCATTGCCACCCATTGACCCCGATTGTCTCCCATTGACCCCCATTGCCACCCACTGACCCCGACTGACTCCCATTGACCCCCATTGGCTCCCATTGACCCCCATTGCCACCCATTGACCCCCACTGCCACCCATTGACGATTGACGCCCATTGACCCCCATTGCCACCCATTGACCCCGACTGACTCCCATTGACCCCGACTGACGGCCATTGACCCCCATTGACACCCACTGCCCCACTGACCTCCACTGACACCTACTGCGACCCATTGACACCCATTGAGCCTCACTGTCCCCACTGACACCCATTGATGCTCATTGATCTCCACTGCCCCCATTGCCCCCCATTGACCTCTGTTGACACCCACTGACACCTATTGCTACCCATTGAGCCTCACTGCCCCCACTGACACCCATTGACACCCATTGATCTCCATTGCCCCCACTGACACCCATTGATGCTCTTTGATCTCCATTGCCCCCACTGACACCCATTGATCTCTGTTGACACCCATTGACACCTATTGCTACCCATTGACACCCACTGATCCCCACTGCCCCCACTGACACCCACTGATCTCCACTGCCCCCACTGACACCCACTGATCTACGTTGACACCCATTGACACCTATTGCTACCCATTGATCCTCACTGCCCCCACTGACACCCACGGATACCCATTGATCTCCATTGACACCATTGACACCCATTGATCTCTGTTGCCCCCCATTGATCCCCATTGACACCCATTGATCTCCATTGCCCCCACTGACACCCATTGATCTCTGTTCCCCCCATTGATCCCCATTGACACCCATTGATCTCCATTGCCCCCATTGATCCCCATTGACACCCATTGATCTCCGTTGCCACCCATTGACACCCACTGATCTCCGTTGCCACCCACTGACACCCACTGATCTCCATTGCCACCCATTGCCACCCACTGATCTCCGTTGCCCCCATTGATCCCCATTGACACCCATTGATCTCCGTTGCCACCCATTGACACCCACTGATCTCCGTTGCCACCCATTGACACCCACTGATCTCCATTGCCCCCATTGACACCCATTGAAGCCCACTGATCCCCATTGACACCCACTGATCTCCATTGCCCCCATTGATCCCCATTGACACCCATTGATCTCCGTTGCCACCCATTGACACCCATTGATCTCCGTTGCCACCCATTGACACCCACTGATCTCTGTTGCCACCCATTGACACCCACTGATCTCCGTTGCCCCCATTGATCCCCATTGACACCCATTGATCTCCGTTGCCACCCATTGACACCCGCTGATCTCCGTTGCCACCCATTGACACCCATTGATCTCCGTTGCCCCCATTGATCCCCATTGACACCCATTGATCTCCGTTGCCACCCATTGACACCCATTGATCTCCGTTGCCACCCATTGACACCCATTGATCTCCGTTGCCACCCATTGACACCCATTGATCTCCGTTGCCACCCATTGATCCCCATTGATCTCCGTTGCCACCCATTGACACCCATTGATCTCCGTTGCCACCCATTGCCACCCATTGATCTCCGTTGCCACCCACTGACACCCACTGATCTCTGTTGCCACCCATTGCCACCCATTAATCGCCGTTGCCACCCATTGACACCCACTGATCTCCGTTGCCACCCATTTGACACCCATTGATCTCCGTTGCCACCCATTGACACCCATTGATCTCCGTTGCCACCCATTGACCCCCACTGATCTCCGTTGCCACCCATTGCCACCCATTGATCTCTGTTGCCACCCATTGATCCCCATTGATCTCCGTTGCCACCCATTTGACACCCATTGATCTCCGTTGCCACCCATTGACACCCATTGATCTCCGTTGCCACCCATTGCCACCCATTGATCTCCGTTGCCACCCATTGATCCCCATTGATCTCCGTTGCCACCCATTGACACCCATTGATCTCCGTTGCCACCCATTGACACCCATTGATCTCCGTTGCCACCCATTGATCCCCATTGATCTCCGTTGCCACCCATTGACACCCATTGATCTCCGTTGCCACCCATTGATCCCCATTGATCTCCGTTGCCACCCATTGACACCCATTGATCTCCATTGACCCCATTGACACCCATTGATCTCCATTGACCCCATTGACACCCATTGATCTCCGTTGCCACCCATTAACACCCATTGATCTCCATTGCCACCCATTGATCCCCATTGATCTCCGTTGCCACCCATTGATCCCCATTGATCTGCGTTGCCACCCATTGATCCCCATTGATCTCCGTTGCCACCCATTGACACCCATTGATCTCCGTTGCCACCCATTGATCCCCACTGACACCCATTGATCTCCGTTGCCCCTATTGATCCCCATTAACACCCATTGATCTCCGTTGCCACCCATTGATCCCCATTGATCTCCGTTGCCACCCATTGATCTCCATTGACCCCATTGACACCCATTGATCTCCATTGACCCCATTGACACCCATTGATCTCCGTTGCCACCCATTCACACCCATTGATCTCCGTTGCCACCCATTGATCCCCATTGATCTCCGTTGCCCCCCATTGACACGCATTGATCTCCGTTGCCACCCATTGACACCCATTGACCTCCGTTGCCCCCATTGACACCCACTGATCTCCGTTGCCACCCATTGACACCCATTGATTTCCCTTGCCACCCATTGACACCCATTGATCTCTGTTGCCCCCACTGACACCCATTGATCTCCGTTGCCCCTATTGATCCCCATTGACACCCACTGATCTCCGCTGCCACTCACTGACACCCATTGATCTCCGTTGCTACCCATTGATCCCCATTGATCTCCGTTGCCACCCATTGACACCCATTGATCTCCGCTGCCACCAGACACCCATTGATCTCCATTGCCACCCATTGACACCCATTGATCTCTCTTGCCCCCATTGATCCCCACTGACACCCATTGATCTCCGTTGCCACCCATTGACACCCATTGATCTCCGTTGCCACCCATTGACACCCATTGATCTCCGTTGCCACCCATTGACACCCATTGATCTCCGTTGCCACCCATTGACACCCATTGATCTCCGTTGCCACCCATTGATCCCCATTGATCTCCGTTGCCACCCATTGATCCCCATTGATCTCCGTTGCCACCCATTGACACCCATTGATCTCCATTGACCCCATTGACACCCATTGATCTCCGTTGCCACCCATTGACACCCATTGATCTCCATTGCCACCCATTGCCCCCCATTGCCCCCCATGGCCGTTCCCTCACCCCGGAGTAGCCGTAGATGTCCTCGAAGTAGCGGAAGCGAGCGACGCGGGCGCGCGGGCCCCCCGGCTCCTCGGGAACCCCGGGAGCCTCCGGCTTCTTCTTGGAGGGCTTGGGCTTCCGCTCCCGGAAGTTGATGTTGTGGGGGACCTGGAATGGGAATGGGGTGCGGATGGGGTGGGGTTGGGTGGGGATGGGGTGGGGATGGGGTGGGGATGGGGTGGGGATGGGGTGGGGATGGGGTGGGGATGATGGGGTTGGGATGGGGTGGGGTGGGGATGGGGTGGGGATGATGGGGATGGGGTGGGGATGATGGGGATGGGGTGGGGATGATGGGGATGGGGTGGGGATGGGGTGGGGATGGGGTGGGGATGATGGGGATGGGGTGGGGATGGGGTGGGGATGATGGGGATGGGGTGGGGATGATGGGGATGATGGGGATGGGGTGGGGATGATGGGGATGGGGTGGGGATGGGGATGGGGTGGGGATGGGGTGGGGATGGGGGTGGGGTGGGGGGGGGGGTGGGGATGGGGTGGGGATGATGGGGATGGGGTGGGGATGGGGTGGGGATGGGACAGGATGGGATGCGGATGATGGGGATGGGGGAATGGCGAATGGTCGAATGGGGGAATGGGAATGGGATCGGAATGGGAATGGGGATGGGAATGGGGGAATGGGAATGGCATTTGGACTGGAATAGGGATGGGGAGGGGGATGGGGGAATGGGAATGGGGATGAAGGAATGGGAATGGGAATGGGGAATGGGAATGGGGGAAAGGTGATCGGGGAATGCGAAGGGTCAAAAGGGGGAATGGGAATGGGGATGGGAATGGGGGAATGGGAATGGGGATGGGAATGGGGGGGGAATGGGAATGGCATTTGGACTGGAATAGGGATGGGGATGGGGATGGGGGAATGGGAATGGGGATGAAGGAATGGGAATGGGAATGGGGAATGGGAATGGGGGAATGGGGATGGGGGAATGCGAATGGTCGAATGGGGGAATGGGAATGGGGATGGGAATGGGGGAATGGGAATGGGGATGGGAATGGGAATGGGGGAATGGGAATGGCATTTGGATTGGAATAGGGATGGGGATGGGGATGGGAGAATGGGAATGGGGATGAAGGAATGGGAATGGGGAATGGGAATGGGGGAATGGGGATGGGAATGGGGGAATGGGACTGGGGATGGGAATGGGGGAATAGGATAGGCATAGGGATTGGAATAGGGATGGAGATGGGAATGGGGATGGGATGGGGATGGGAATGAGGGAATGAGGGATTGGAATAGGATGGGGATGGCATGGGGATGGGATTGGAATAGGGATGGGGATGTGGGTCGGGATGGGGATGGGTGGGGATGGGTAGGGGGGGGGGGGGTGGGGATGGGATGGGGGTGGGGGTGGGGGTGGGGGTGGGGATGGGGGTGGGGTGGGGGTGGGGGAGGGGATGGGGGGGGGTGGGGGTGGGGGTGGGGTGGGGATGGGGGTGGGGGTGGGGGTGGGGGTGGGGGTGGATGTGGGTGGGGGTGGGGGT
>NW_026640572.1:0-1133 GCF_028554395.1 Pezoporus wallicus | reverse complement strand
AAGGTGCTCAATTATTACGTCATAGAACCGCCATAATTGCCTTATAGAGCCCCATTATTGCATCATAGAGCCTTATTATTGTATTATAGAGCCCCGTTATTTCCCATAGAGGCCCATAATTGCCTCATAGACCCCCTTTATAGCCTCATAGAGCCCCATTATAACCCCACAGAGCCCCATTATTGCCCCATAGAGCTGCATTATAACCCCATAGAGCCCCATTACTTCCTCATATACCCCAATATATCCTCATAGATCCCCATTTTTGCATTATAGAGCCCCATTATTGCCTCAGAGAACCACATTTTTACCTTATAGAGCTCAATTATTGCCGCATTGAGCCTCAGTATTGCTGCATAGAGCCTCAGTATTGCCTCATAGAGTCCCATTATAACCTCATAGAACCGCATTATTGCATCACAGGGCCCCATTATTGTCTAATAGAGCCCCTTTATTGCATCATGGAGCTCCATTATTTCCGCATAGAGCCCCATTATTACCTCATAGAGCCCCATTATTGCCTCATAGAGCCCCATTATTACCTCATAGAGTCCCAATATGGCGTCATAGAGCCGCATTATTACCACGTATAGCCCCATTATTGCGTTATCCAGCACCATTATTGCCTCATAGAGCCCCATTTTTGAGACATAAAGCCCCATTATTGCCTCATAGAGCCCTATTATTGCGTTATAGAGCTCCATTATTGTGTCATAGAACCCCCATAAATGCCTCATAGAGCCCCATTATTGCATCATAGAGCCCCATTATAACCTCATCGAGCACCATTATTGCATCATAGAGCCCCAATATTGCCTCATACAGCCCCATTATTGCGTCATAGAACTCCATTATTGCCTGATAGAGCCGCCTTATTACATCATACAGCCCCATTATTACCTCATAGATCACCATTATTGCAACATAGAGCCCCATGATTGCCTCACAGAGCTCCGTTATTTCTCCATAGAGCCCCATAGTAGCCTCATAGACCCTATTATTGCCTCATAGAGCGCCATTATTGCGTAATAGAGCCCCGTTATTGCCTCATAGAGCCCCATTATTGCGTCATAGAGCTCCATTATTGCGTCATAGAACCCCCATTATTGCCTCATAGAGACCCAGTATTGCCT
>NW_026640571.1:0-1166 GCF_028554395.1 Pezoporus wallicus | reverse complement strand
GGGGTGGGAGGGGGGGCCACACACACAATCCCAGCTGCAAGCACTACATGGATCCAGGCAACCCTCAGTGATCCCACGGGAGACAACCGGGATCCGGATCGGGAGCGACTCAGTCCGGGGAGGGGATGGGGATGGGGGGGGGCTTTTCCCCCCTTTCTTCATTCCCAAAATCCATTGGTTTTGTTGTTTTTAACCCAAAGAACAAACGGTGTCGCCTCCAGCGGGATGGAGCCGGAGCCGGGGGGGGGGGGGGGGTGGGAATGTCGGGAGCAGCCACGTTCCTGGAAAACGCTGTGGATTTTGTATATGACCCTTTAGAGTTAATGTATATTCGATTATTTTTGGGATTCCTGGTTTTTTCCATAGGCAAAAAGAGGAGTTTTAGTCTCACGTAGATGTTGGAATCCCGCCATTCCGGGGTTGCATGTTCCCAAAAATCCCCTTTTCCCACCCCAAACGCCGCCGCTTCCCTCCCGCTTCATTCCACCGCAGCCACGGATCCTAAGGGATTCACCCTGCAACCCCTCCCCCCCCCCCCCCCCCCCCCCCCCCCCCCCCCCCCCCCCCCCCCCCCCCCCCCCACTCCACCAAGGGTGACATTCCCGGCATTCCCATCGGGAATGGGCCGCGGCGGCGCCGGGAGGAGTCGGCTCAGCCCCACTTTCACTGTTGCTTTCTTATTCCTTTGGTTTTTCCCGGTTTTCCCTTGTCTAGCTCCATAGACTTCCTGACTTTTTTAAGCTCTAGATTTGTGTAGGACTAAGGAATCTTCATTTTTATTTGGAATTCCCAAAAACTTCCGAATTTCAGGAGGAATTTTAACGGATAAATATTTTTTCTCTCCTTTTTTTTTTTTTTTTTTTTTTAATTTCATTTCCAAGGTTTTTTTGGGACATTTTCTGGTGATTCCTGTACCCGGGAATGTGGGACGATGGATTAAATTCTTCTGGAAATGAAGCCGGGAGAAGAGCCCAGTCTCTGGATGCCTGGAATGCTGTGATGGGGGCTGGGATTCGACAGGGTTTAGGGTGGTTTAATGGGGGAAAAGAGTCAGGATGTGGTCTTGATCCCTGGGAATGGGGACACGGGGTCGGGATGTGGCTGTGACCCCTGGGAATGGGGACACGGGGTCGGGATGTGGCTGTGACCCCTGGGAATGGGGACAC
>NW_026640570.1:0-1177 GCF_028554395.1 Pezoporus wallicus | reverse complement strand
TTTCTATCCTATTTTTGCCACGTTTCAACCCCTTTTAAGCTTTTTTTTTCTTTTCTTGCTAATTTTTGCCCAATTCTTTCCTGGTTTCAGAGTTTTTCGCTCATTTCTAACCCATTTTTCCCCATTTCTATCAAATTTAAACCAGTTTTTCCCCCGTTTGCTATGCATTCTTGTTACTTTCTTAAACGTTTTAAGCCACTTTTGGCCATTACTAACCCTTTTTTTATTTCCATTTTCTAAGTCGTTTTAAGCATTTTTTGGTTTCTTTTCCTAACCCATATTTCTCAATTTCTAACCATTTTTAAGTTATTTTTCCCCTTTCCTAACCCATTTTTGTCAAGTTCTAACCCCTTTTAATCCATTTTTGGCAGTTTCTATCCTATTTTTGCCACGTTTCAACCCCTTTTAAGCTTTTTTTTTTCTTTTCTTGCTAATTTTTGCCCAATTCTTTCCTGGTTTCAGAGTTTTTCGCTCATTTCTAACCCATTTTTCCCCATTTCTATCAAATTTAAACCGGTTTTCCCCCCATTTGCTATGCATTCTTGTTACTTTCTTAAACGTTTTAAGCCACTTTTGGCCATTACTAACCCTTTTTTTATTTCCATTTTCTAAGTCGTTTTAAGCATTTTTTGGTTTCTTTTCCTAACCCATATTTCTCAATTTCTAACCATTTTTAATTTATTTTTCCCCTTTCCTAACCCATTTTTGTCAAGTTCTAACCCCTTTTAATCCATTTCTGGCCATTTCTATCGTATTTTTGCCACGTTTCAGCCCGTTTTAAGGCGTTTTTTTCCTTTTCTTACTATTTTTGCCCAATTCTTTCCTGGTTTCAGTGTTTTTCCTCCCTTTTTAACCCATTTTTCCCCATTTCTAACAAATTTAAGCCTATTTTTTCCTGTTTGCTATGCATTCTTGTTACTTTCTTAAACGTTTTAAGCCACTTTTGGCCATTACTAACCCTTTTTTTTATTTCCATTTTCTAAGTCGTTTTAAGCATTTTTTGGTTTCTTTTCCTAACCCATATTTCTCAATTTCTAACCATTTTTAAGTTATTTTTCCCCTTTCCTAAACCAATTTTGTCAAGTTCTAACCCCTTTTAATCCATTTTTTGGCAGTTTCTACTCTATTGTTGCCACGTTTCAACCCGTTTTAAGCTTTTTTTTTTCTTTTCTTGCTA
>NW_026640569.1:0-1143 GCF_028554395.1 Pezoporus wallicus | reverse complement strand
GTTTCCTGATCACGGCTGTCCTGCAGCAGAGTGAGTAGAGCATGAATGTTTGGCCTCTGTTCCCACAGCTGAAAAGGCAGAACAGAGGGCTGGTGCTGGGCTTCTGCTGCAGACAGTGAGCTTTGCAGCAGTGCCACACGCATTTCTGTAGTTCCCTGTTTTCCCACCTCAAAGTCCATTGAATCCAACGTCTGCGGCGCCAGCTCTCTGCCGTCCAGCAACAGAATGAGTAGAGCAGGAATGTTTGTCTTCCAAACAGTCCTGCAGCCAAACAGTCAGGGCATAAAGCTGGTGCTGCGCCTCTTCTGCAGACAGTGAGCTTTGCAACAGTACCACCCGCATTGCTGTAGTTCCCCACTTTTCCCACATCAAAGGCCATTTGAATCTAACCTATGCAGCGCCAGTTCTAGGCCGACCAGCTATAGAATGATTAGAGCACGAATGTTTGGCCTCTGTTCACACAGTCGAAGAGCCAGGTCAAAAAGCTGGCACTGGGCCACTTCTGCAGACAGTGAGCTTTGCAACAGTTCTACCCACACTGCTGTTGCTCCTCCTTTTCCTAACTAAAAGTCCATTTCAATTAAACATCTACTTCACCGTCTCCTGGCCGTCCTGCAGCACACTGAACAGAGCATGAACGTTCGTCCTCTGCTCCCACAGAGAAAGATCCAGGACAGAAATCTCGTGCTGAGCATCTTCTGCAAAAGTGAGCTTTGCAGCAGTGCCACCCACATTGCTGTAGTTTCCTGCTTTCACATCTAGAAGTCCATTTGAATCCAACATCTGTGGCGACATCTCTCAGCCGTCCAGAAGAACAATGAGAAGAGCACGAATGTTTGCCCTCTGCTCCCACAGCAAAAGAGCCAGGACAGAAAGGTTCTGCTGGGCCTCTTGTGCAGATAGTGACCTTTGCAACAGCGCCACCTGCATTGCTGTAGTTCCCGGATTTCAAGCCTATAAATCCGTTTGAATCCAACCTCTGCAGCGCCAGGCCTGGGCCGTCCAGCAGCAGAGTGTGTAGAGCACGAATGCTTGGCCTCTGCTCCCACAGCCGAAGATGCAGAAGAGAAAGCTGGCGCTGGGCCTCTTCTGCAGACAGTGAGCTTTGCAATGGTGCCATGAGCATTGCTGTCTCTCCTCCCT
>NW_026640568.1:0-1142 GCF_028554395.1 Pezoporus wallicus | reverse complement strand
ATCCGTCCAGAGCCTGCTCCCTGCTGGCAGCAACACAGCACAGAATGAACAGTGGCATCTGCTCACACGGCAGAAGGAGCAGCAGGGAAAGCTAGTGCTCTGCTTCTTCAGCACACAAGCAGCTTTGCAACAGGGTCACCATCATTATTGCAGTCTCTCCTCGGTTTCATACCTAAAAGTCCATTTGAATCCAAATTCTCAGGTGGTGTCTCTCAGCTGCCCAGCAGCACAGTGAGTACAGCACGAACGTTTGGCCTCTGCTCCCACAGCAGAAGAGCCAGGATTGAAAGCTGGTGCTGGACCTGTTCAGCACACAATCCCTTTTACATTGGTGCATTAATCGTTGCTTTCACTGCTCACTTTCATACAGGAAAAGCATTTGAATGGAATCAGTCCAGAGGCTGCTCTCTGCTGCGCAGCAACACAGTCAGCACAGAATGAACAGTGGCATCTGCTCACACGGCAGAAGGACCAGCAGGGAAAGCTAGTGCTCTGCTTCTTCAGCACACAAGCAGCTTTGCAACGGGGTCACCATCATTGCAGTCTCTCCTCGGTTTCATACCTAAAAGTCCATTTGAATCCAAATTCTCAGGTGGTGTCTCTCAGCTGCCCAGCAGCACAGTTAGTACAGCACGAACGTTTGGCCTCTGCTCCCACAGCAGAAGAGCCAGGATTGAAAGCTGGTGCTGGACCTGTTCAGCACACAATCACCTTTACATTGGTGCCTCCATCGTTGCTTTCACTGCTCACATTCATTCAGGAAAAGCATTTGAATGGAATCAGTCCAGAGGCTGCTCTCTGCTGCGAAGCAACACAGTCAGCACAGAATGAACAGTGGCATCTGCTCACACGGCAGAAGGAGCAGCAGGGAAAGCTAGTGCTCTGCTTCTTCAGCACACAAGCAGCTTTGCAACGGGGTCACCATCATTGCTGTCTCTCCTCGGTTTCATACCTAAAAGTCCATTTGAATCCAAATTCTCAGGTGGTCTCTCTCAGCTGCCCAGCAGCACAGGGAGTACAGCACGAACGTTTGGCCTCTGCTCCCACAGCAGAAGAGCCAGGATTGAAAGCTGGTGCTGGACCTGTTCAGCACACAATCACCTTTAGATTGGTGCCTCCATCGTTGCTTTCTCTGCTCACAT
>NW_026640567.1:0-1149 GCF_028554395.1 Pezoporus wallicus | reverse complement strand
TAAACTGAACTGGGCTGGGCTGGATTAAAGTGAGCTGGACAGGGTTAAACTGTGCTGGAGTAAACTGAACTGGGCTGGGCTGGATGAAACTGAGCTGGACTGGGTTCAAGTGGACCAGGCTGGATGAAACTGAGCTGGACTGTGTTTAAACTTAGCTGTAAGTGGTTAAAGTGGGCTGGACTGGGTTAAACTGTGCTAGAGTGAACTGAAGTGGGATGGGCTGGATGAAACTGAGCTGGACTGGGTTAAAGTGGGCTGGGCTGGGTTAAACTGGGTTGAACTGGGTTAAACTTGGCTTTGCTGGATTATACTGAGCAGGAGTGTATTAAATATGGCTGGACTGGGTTAAACTGGGCTGGGCTGTATCAAAGTGGGCTGGCCCGGGTTAAACTGGGCTGGGATGGATTGAACTGAGCTGGACTGAATTAAATTGGACTGGACAGGGTTAAACTGTGCTAGAGTGAACTTTAGTGGGCTGGGCAGGATGAAAGTGAGCTAGACTGGGATAAACTGGGCTGGGCTCAATCAAACTGAGCTCGACTGTGTTTAAACTGAGCTGGACTGTGTTAAACTGGGCTGGACTGGCTTAAACCCTGCTAGAGTGACCTGAAGTTGGCTGGGCTGGATCAAAGTGAGCTGGACTGGGTTAAACTGTGCTGGAGTAAACTGCACTGGGCTGGAGAGGATCAAACTGAGCTGGGCTGTATCAAAGTGGGTTGGCCTGGGTTAAACTGGGCTGCGCTGGGTTAAACTGGGCTGGGATTGATTGAACTAATCTGGAGTGGATTAAACTGTGGCAGAGTGAACTGAACTGGGCTGGGCTGGATTAAAGTGAGCTGGACTGAGTTAAACTGGTCTGGACTGGTTTAAACTGGGGTGGACTGGAGTAGATTGAGCTGGTGTGTATTAAATATAGCTGCACTGGGTTAAACTGGTCTGGAGTGGATTATACTGAGCTGGAGTGTATTAAATATGGCTGGACTGGGTTAAACTGGGCTGGGCTGTAACAAAGTGGGCTGGACTGGGTTAAACATGGCTGGACTGGGTTAAACTGGGCTGTGCTGTATCACACTGGGCTGGCCTGGGTTAAACTGGGCTGGGCTGGATTGAACTGAGGTGGACTGGGTTAAAGTGGGTTTGACTGAGTTA
>NW_026640566.1:0-11388 GCF_028554395.1 Pezoporus wallicus | reverse complement strand
GATGCGTGTGGGTCCCATAGGGGTCTATGTGCCTGTTCCCTCTAGGGCTGTGTGTACCCCATAGGGATGCGTGTGGGTCCCATAGGGGTCTATGTGCCTGTTCCCTATAGGGCTATGTGTACCCCATAGGGACGCGTGTACCCCATAGGGAAGAGTGGGAATCCCGGGATGCTGACAGCAATGGGGTGGTTATGGGGGGGCTCTGTTCCCTTTGCAGGGGCCGAAGCCGTACTTGTGGGGCACGGGGACCCCGAGCTCCCCCCCCCCCCCCCCCAGCCCCACAGCTGGGGGTCGCGATGCAGGAGAACTACGAGAACGTCATTTCCTTGGGTGAGGAATGGGGGGGAACCCTTGGGATTGGGGGGCGGGGGGGGAATTGGGTCCCTATGGGGGGGTTGGGTACCACGAGCATCCCATTGTTATCCCATTGATATCCCGTTGTTATCCCTTTGATATCCCATTGGCATCCCATTGATATCCCATTGGCATCCCATTGTTATCCCATTGATATCCCATTGTTATCCCATTCACATCCCATTGGCATCCCATTGTTATCCCATTGATATCCCATTGTTATCCCATTGATATCCCATTGTTATCCCATTGATATCCCATTGTTATCCCATTCACATCCCATTGGCATCCCATTGTTATCCCATTGATATCCCATTGTTATCCCATTGATATCCCATTGTTATCCCATTCACATCCCATTGTTATCCCATTCACATCCCATTGGCATCCCATTGTTATCCCATTGATATCCCATTGTTATCCCATTGATATCCCATTGGCATCCCATTCACATCCCATTGTTACCCATTGTTATCCCATTCACATCCCATTGGCATCCCATTGATATCCCATTGGTTTCCCGTTGGCATCCCATTCACATCCCATTGTTATCCCATTGATATCCCATTGGTATCCTATTGGTTTCCCGTTGATATCCCATTGGTTTCTCATTGGCATCCCATTGCTATCCCATTGGCATCCCATTGGCATCCCCTTGCCATCCCATTGGAATCCCATTGGTTTCCCATTGGCATCCCATTGGCATCCCATTGGCATCCCACTGATATCCCATTGGCATCCCATTGGCATCCCACTGATATCCCATTGGCATCCCATTGGCATCCCATTGGCATCCCATTGGCATCCCATTGCTTTCCTATTGGCATCCCATTGGCATCCTATTGGCATCCCGTTGCCATCCCATTGGCATCTAATTGGCATCACTGGCATCCCATTGGCATCCCATTGGCTTCCCATTGGAATCCCATTGCCATCCCACTGGAATCCCATTGATATTCCATTGGCATCCCACTGGAAGCCCTTGCTGGCCCAAACACGGAGGATTTCACCCCAAAACGGGTTGGGAATGGCGGCTTTGGGATCTAGGGAAGCATTGAGCACCAGCGTCCCCTTCTCCCGCAGCCGAAGAGATCGCCATCAGCTGGCCCCGCATCACGGCCTTCGCCGAATCCCATCGGAGACGGGGCTTGGTGGCGGGTGAGTCCGGGAATTCCGGGGAGAAACACCCAAATTTGGGGGAATTCTGTGGGTTTTGGGGGAGAACATCCCAAATTTGGGGGAATTTTGTGGGGTTGATGGAGAAAATCCCAAATTTGGGGGAATTTTGTGGGTTTTGGGGGAGAACATCCCAAATTTGGGGGGAATTCCGTGGGGTTGATGGAGAACATCCCAAATTTGGGGGAATTCCGTGGGGTTGATGGAGAACATCCCAAATTTGGGGGAATTTTGTGGGGTTGATGGAGAACATCCCAAATTTGGGGGAATTTTGTGGGGTTGATGGAGAACATCCCAAATTTGGGGGAATTCCATGGGGTTGACGGAGAACATCCCGAATTTGGGGGAATTTTGTGGGGTTGATGGAGAACATCCCAAATCTGGGGGAATTCCGTGGGATTGATGGAGAACATCCCAAATTTGGGGGAATTTTGTGGGGTTGATGGAGAACATCCCAAATTTGGGGGAATTCCGTGGGATTGATGGAGAACATCCCAAATTTGGGGGAATTTTGTGGGGTTGATGGAGAACATCCCAAATTTGGGGGGAATTCCGTGCGTATTTTGTGAATCCCCCTGAAATTTGGGGGAATTCCTTGAGATTCTTGGAGAATCTCCTCGGATTTGGGTGAATCCCTTGGGATTGATGGGGAATCTCCCCAATTTGGGTCAAATCCCATTGGATTCTTGAGGAAGCCCGAATTTGGGTCGATTTCCATTGGATCCTTGAGGAACGCCCAATTTGGGTCAAATCCCATTGGATTCTTGAGGAATGCCCAAATTGGGTTGAATCCCTTTGGATTCTTGAGGAACCCCGAATTTGTGTCGATTCCCATTGGATTCTTGTGGAACCCCCGAATTTGGGTCAAATCCCATTGGATTCTTGAGGAACTCCTCAATTTGCGTCAAATCCCTTTGGATCCTTGAGGAACCCCAAATTTGGGCCGATTCCCTTTGGATTCTTGAGCAACGCCCAATTTGGGTCGAATCCCATTGGATTCTTGAGGAACCCCAAATTTGGGTCGATTCCCTTTGGATTCTTGAAGAACCCCCAAATTTGGGTCAAATCTCATTGGATCCTTGAGGAACTCCTCAATTTGGGTTGAATCCCATTGGATTCTTGAGGAACTCATCAATTTGGCTCGAATCCTTTGGATCCTTGAGGACCTCTTCAATTTGGGTCAAATCCCTTTGGTTCCTTGAGGAACGCCGAATTTGGGTCAAATCCCATTGGATTCTTGAGGAACGCCGAATTTGGGTCAAATCCCATTGGATTCTTGAAAACTCCCCAAATTTGGGTCAAATCCCATTGGATTCTTGAGGAACGCCGAATTTGGGTCAAATCCCATTGGATTCTTGAAAACTCCCCAAATTTGGGTCAAATCCCATTGGTTTCTTGAGGAACTCCTCCATTTGGGTCAAATCCCTTTGGATCCTTGAGGAACACTCAATTTGTGTCAAATCCCATTGGATTCTTGAGGAACGCCCAATTTGGGTCAAATCCCATTGGATTCTTGAAAACCCCCCAAATTTGGGTCAAATCCCATTGGTTTCTTGAGGAACTCCTCAATTTGGGTCAAATCCCTTTGGATTCTTGAGGAATGCCCAATTTGGGTCAAATCCCTTTGGATCCTTGAGGAACGCCCAATTTGGGTCGAATCCCATTGGATTCTTGAAAACCCCCGAATTTGGGTCATATCCCATTGGATCCTTGAGGAACTCCACAATTTGGGTCGAATCCCATTGGATCCTTGAGGAACGCCCAATTTGGCTCGAATCCTTTAGGATCGCTGCCGAACCCGCCCCAACTTTGGGCTCAATTCCCAGCTTTTTGGGGTCTTTTTTTCCAGGTGGAGAAGCCGAAGGTGAGCAGGGACAGCCGGAAGCCACCCAACTGCAGCCTTCGGGAAGCTCCGGGGATGGGGGGGTCGATCCCGACCTCCGGCGCCAGTTGGGCCTGATCCTGCAAACGGCCGGCAGGAGCCAGGTGGAGAAGATGCTGCGGGAGCTGGTGCGGGAGCAGGGACAGGCCGGGAAGCGCCGGAGCAGGAAGAAGGCCACCAAGGATGGAGGTAATGGGGTGGGGGGGACGGGACACACACACACATACACACCACCCCATAGAGCTGCATGGCCCCATAGAGCTTCTTCAGGTCCCCATAGACCTCCTCCATGGCCACATGGACCTCCATCTGTTTCCCCATAGACCTCATCTATGGCCCCATAGACCTCATCCATGGCCCCATAGACCTCATCCATGGCCCCATAGACCTCTTCAGTGTCCCCACGGACCGTTTCCATGTCCCCATAGACCTTTTCCATGTCCCCATGGTCCTCCCCAGAGACCTCCTGCATGGCCCCATAGACCTCCATGGCCCCATAGACCTTTTCCATGGCCCCACAGACCTCATCTATGGCCCCATAGACCTCATCAATATCCCCATAGACCTCCTCCATGGTCCCATAGACCTCCATGGCCCCATGGACCTCATCCGTGTCCCCATAGACCTCATCCATGTCCCCATAGACCTCCTCATGGCCCCATAGACCTCTTCAGTGTCCCCACGGACCGTTTCCATGTCCCCATAGACCTCCTCCATGGCCCCATGGACCTCCTCCATGGCCCCATGGACCTCCTCCATGGCCCCATAGACCTCCTCCATGGTCCCATAGACCTCCTCATGGCCCCATAGACCTCTTCAGTGTCCCCACGGACCGTTTCCATGTCCCCATAGACCTCGCACATGGCCCCATAGACCTCCTCCATGTCCCCATGGACCTCCTCCATGGCCCCATAGACCTCCTCCATGGTCCCATAGACCTCCATGGCCCCATGGACCTCATCCGTGTCCCCATAGACCTCGCACATGTCCCCATAGACCTCCTCATGGCCCCATAGACCTCTTTGGTGTCCCCACGGACCGTTTCCATGTCCCCATAGACCTCCTCCATGGCCCCATGGACCTCCTCCATGTCCCCACGGACCTCCTCCATGGCCCCATAGACCTCCTCCAGGGTCCCATAGACCTCCATGGCCCCATGGACCTCATCCGTGTCCCCATAGACCTCCTCCATGGCCCCACAGCCCTCCTCCATGGCCCCACAGCGCTCTCTCCCACAGCCTCCCTGCCTTTCCCCCTGCAGGCCCCGGCAGCGGCACCGAGGACCCGTCCTCGGAAGACGCCCCCCAACCCCAAAACCAAGCGGAGCCCCTCGACCCGCCCCCCGCCGGCGCCCCACCGAGCGCGTGCTCCGAGTGCGGGCCGCGGTGCCGGCGTTGTTCGCGGTGCGGGTGGCGGCGGCGGCGCTGCGGGGAGGGCGAGCGGGACAAACCCCACCGCTGCGGCGACTGCGGCAAAGGCTTCAGCCGCGGCTCCAACCTGGCCCAGCACCGGCGCATCCACACCGGCGAACGGCCCCACCGCTGCGGCGACTGCGGCAAAGGCTTCATCCAACGCTCCGACCTCGAGCGGCACCGGCGCGTCCATACCGGCGAGCGGCCCTACGCCTGCGCCGACTGCGGCAAGCGCTTCAGCGTCAGCTCCCACTTGGATCGCCATCGCCAAACGCACGCCAACGGGGCCCCTCCGCCCCGGCTCTCACCGGAGGCGCCGCCGGCTCTCCCGCACCGTTGTCCCGAGTGCGGGAAGAGCTTTGCCCAACGCTCCGCCTTGGCCAAGCACCGCAAGACCCACAGCGGCGAGCGGCCGCACCGCTGCGGCGACTGCGGCAAGAGCTTCAGCCGCGGCTCCAACCTCACCCAACACCGGCGCATCCACACGGGGGAGCGGCCCTTTGCCTGCGGCGACTGCGGCAAAGGCTTCATCCAACGCTCCGACTTGGAACGGCACCAACGCGTCCATACCGGCGAGCGGCCCTACGCCTGCCCGGAGTGCGGCAAGAGCTTCAGCGTCAGCTCCCACTTGGACCGGCACCGCAAGATCCACGCCGCCGAGCGCGCTTGCTACCGTTGCCCCCAACACCTCGACACCTTCTTGGCCGCCCATCGCCACGGCCGCCTCTTCCAGTGCTCCCAGTGCGGGCGTTGCTTCGGCCAAGGCGCCGCCTTGCTCAAGCACCAACGGTGCCACGGCGGAGGCGCGGCGCAAGCGTCCAAGTGTCCGGATTGCGGCAAGAACCGCGCCGGCGGCGGTGCCGCCTTGAGGCCGCGCGCTCAACAGTGCTTGGATTGCGGGTTGGAAGCGGGCGACGACGCGGCGGCGGCGGTGCCGACGGCGCCGCCGGAGAAGCCCTACAAGTGTGGGGAGTGCGGGAAGGGCTTCGGGCAACGCTCGGCGCTGGTCAAGCATCGCCGCATCCATACGGGCGAGAAGCCGTACGCCTGCGGCGACTGCGGCAAGGGCTTCATCCAGAAGTCGGATCTCACCATCCACCGCCGGATGCACACGGGGGAGAAGCCCTACAAGTGTGGGGAGTGCGGGAAGTGCTTCAGCGTCTCCTCCAACCTCCTCACCCATCAACGGACCCACTTGGGCGAGAAGCCCTACCAGTGCTCCGAGTGCGGCAAGAGCTTCATCCAACGCTCCGAGCTCACCATCCACCAGCGCGTCCACACCGGCGAGAAGCCCTACAAGTGTGGGGCGTGCGGGAAGTGCTTCAGCCGCAGCTCCCACCTCAACCGCCACCAACGCACCCACAACGGGGACAAGGCCAAAGCCAACGCCGCCGACGCCGCCAACGCCGCCTTCTCCGGCCCCTTTGCGCCCGTCCCGGCGCTGCCGCCCTTCCCCGGCGCGGTGCCGGCCTTGGAGCTGCCCTGGGCCCTGCCCTTCCCTGCCCGCGCCTTCCCCCAGCCCTGCTTCCCCCCGGCTCCAGCCCCGGGGGCTCAGGCCTCGTCCCTCAGCAACTGAGCCCGGCCCCGGCGCCAGCCCCACGGCTCTGGGGAGGGGGGGGGGGCGATGTGGGGCCAAGCAAGAGCCGGCGTTGGGATGGGCCCATCCAGAGCTGGAGGGAGGCGCTTGAGGGGGCTGGGACAGGATGGGGAAGGCGCCTTCGGGCTATGGGGCCAAGCTCACTCAGCACCCAACTGGGGTTGGCCAACGAGAGGCGTCATTGCGCTTGTTCCACTCAGCAGCCAACTGGGGTTGGCCAACAAGAGGCGTTATTGGGCTTGTTCCATTCATTCAACTGGGGTCGGCCAACGAGAGGTGTCATTGGGCTTGTTCCATTCAAGACCCAACTGGGGTTGGCCAACGAGAGGCGTCATTTGGCTTGTTCCACTCAAGACGCAACTGGGGTTGGCCAACAAGAGGCACCATTGGGCTTGTTCCACTCAACGCCCAACTGGGGTTGGCCAACAAGAGGCGTCATTGGGCTTGTTCCACTCAAGACCCAACTGGGGTTGGCCAACAAGAGGCACCATTGGGCTTGTTCCACTCAACGTCCAACTGGGGTTGGCCAACAAGAGGCATCATTGGGCTTGTTCCACTCAAGACCCAACTGGGGCTGGCCAACAAGACCCATCCTTGGGGGCTTGTTCCCCATTGGAACCCTTAAGTCTTGGTGACTAATTATGGGATGGCAAGCCTTCCCTTCTGTTTTTTGCCCCCCTCTTTTTAACCAAATCCCGTGTTTTTACAGCAGGAATGTTCTCCTTTCCCCCATCCCAAGGTCCTCCTGGAAGAGAAGGGGTGACGTCCATCACACCCCCCCCCATTTGCTTTTGGGGTGGGGGGGGAAGCCCAGAAATCCCATTTCCCACTAAATTAAGGTGATTTTAAGGCTGGTTTCCCACTTCCTCCCTCTTTCCAGGTGGGATCTGAGGCAGGAAGTGGCCAAAAAATAGGGGGATTTTGGGGTTTTCCCCCCATTTTTCCGCTGCAGTTTGTTCCTTGGAGCAGGACATGTTTGGGGTGGGGGTCCCATGGGGTGAAGATGGGGGGGGAGGGGGTTACCATTGTCATGTGTCTTCTTGGTGGGGTTTGGGCCCAAAAAAAGGGGGGTGCTGCTGCTCTTCAAGTGCCATTTTTGGGGGGAAAAAGCCCCATTTGGGGTCATTGGCACTGCCAGCGAGGCATCCGGGAGGAAAGCCCGGCCTATCCCGCACGGAGCAGAGCCAGTGGGGGGGCTCTTCCCAGCATTCCCAAGGGAAAGGGAGCCAACCTGGAGCTGGTTTCAGCTTCCTTTTTATGGATTTGGGGGGGTGGGGGGGTGGTTTTGGGGTCATTTTTGGTACTTTTGGTGACTTTGGATACCCCCGCCTTGGCTTTTGAGCCCTTCAATAAAGAGCTGGGGTGAAGCCGGGGTCTTTTGCTCCTTCCCTATGTGGGGTTTAAGCCCCATTCCCAAGAGCAGGCATCTCCCAAAGGGGGGGGGAAGGAAATGGGGTGACCCCCTCCCCCCCCATCCTCAGAATTGGGGTGGAAAACCCCATTTTGGGCTATGTCAAGGAGGGCAATGGCATGAATGGGGGTAAAGGAGGGGTTTGGGGTACACAAGGACCCCCCCCAATGGGGGAACAAGCACGCAGTGACCCAACAGCATCATAAATAGCCTTCATTATTAAATATCCCATTAAATACCCCCCCAATTAAATAAATCTGCATAAATTAATATAAATACAATAAATTAAAAGAGGTGGGGATGAGGTGAGCCAAGAGCACCCATGGGTGCTAAAGGCAGCCCCCCCCCCCTTCAAAGAGGGTGTGTGGGGGGGGAGAGGTAGGGGTAACCCATGGGTGCTAAATGCCTCTCTTTGAGTGCACAGGAAGGGGTATCGGGGGTCCAGCCCTGAGGCCACGGTGATGGGCGCCCCCCAATGTCGTGTGTCTCCCCCCTTTATGTGCACAGGAAGGGGTATCAGGGGGGTCCAGCCCTGAGGCCACGGTGATGGCCCCCCCAATGTCATTCCTCCCCCCTTATAGGCACAGCTTGTGCACCAATGGGTGCTGGATGAGAGTCTCAGGTGCCACCAATCAATGGGCAGCAACGCAGTCAGTGGGGTGCAGGTTGGTCGCCAGCAGCAAACGGGGGCAGAAAGCCCCCCTAAAGGGTGCCATGGGTGCCAGTGTCCCATTGGGTGTCCCAGGAGGTCCTATGGGTGCTGCTCCCGCCGTGCCCGGGCTGGATGGAACCACGTCGGGGGTCCCCTCCCCAGGGGTGCTGTACACTTGGGCGCTCACCACGGCCAACAGCAGCAGCAGGAGCTTCTTGGCACCGTTCGGCTCTTCCATAGGGCAGGGGCGCCGGATCTGTGGGGTGGGGGGCAAAAGAAGGGGGTGAGAAGTGATAAATACCCCCCCGGGGGGCAAATAAATCCCTCCCTCCCCCCCCCCGCGGGGTAAACAGTCAGAAGGGGAAGTGGGGTTATACCCCCCCCCCCCGGGGTAAATAGTCCCTCTATGGGGTGAATTAGACACCCAATGGGGTCAATAGGCACCCTATGGGGTAAATAGCTCTATGGGATCAATAGACACCCTCCTTGGGGTAAATAGACCCCCCTAGGGGCAAATAACTGCCCTCTATGGGGTCAAGAGACCCTCTATGGGGTAACCAGACTCCTCCGTGGGCCAAATAGACACCCTATGGGGTAAACAGGCTCCCTATAGGGTAAACAGGCCCTTTCCTTGGGGTAAATAGACCCTCTATGGGGCAAATAACTGCCCCCCTAGGGTAAACAGGCCCTCTATAGGGTAAATACGCCTCTCTATGGGGCAAACAGACCCCCTATGGGGTAAATACGCCTTTCTATGGGGCAAAAAGACCCCCTATGGGGTAAATAGACCCCCTATGGGGTAAATACACCTCTCTAGGGGGCAAATAGACCCTCTATGGGGTACACAGACTCCTCCGTGGGCCAAATAGACACCCTACGGGGTAAATAGACCCTCTATGGGGCAAATAACTGCCCCCTTGGGGTAAACAGACCCTCTATAGGGGAAATACGCCTCTCTATGGGGCAAATAAACCTCCTATGGGGTAAATACGCCTTTCTATGGGGCAAATACACCTCTCTATGGGGCAAATAAACCCTCTATTGGGTAAATACGCCTCTCTATGGGGCAAATAGACCCTCTATGGGGCAAATACGCCTCTCCATGGGGCAAATAGACCCTCTGTGGGGTAAATACGCCTCTCTATGGGGCAAATAGACCCTCTATGGGGTAAACAGGACCCTCTATAGGGTAAATACGCCTCTCTATGGGGCAAATAAACCCTCTATTGGGTAAATACGCCTCTCTATGGGGCGAATAAACCCTCTATGGGGCAAATACGCCTCTCCATGGGGCAAATACGCCTCTCTATGGGGCAAATAGACCCCCTATGGGGTAAATAGGACCCTCTATAGGGTAAATACACCTCTCTATGGGGCAAATAAACCCTCTATTGGGTAAATACGCCTCTCTATGGGGCAAATAGACCCTCTATGGGGTAAATACGCCCCTCTATGGGGTAAATACGCCTCTCCATGGGGCAAATAGACCCTCTATGGGGTAAATACGCCTCTCTATGGGGCAAATAGACCCCCTATGGGGTAAATAGGACCCTCTATAGGGTAAATACGCCTCTCTATGGGGCAAATAAACCCTCTATTGGGTAAATACGCCTCTCTATGGGGCAAATAAACCCTCTATGGGGTAAATATGCCCCTCTATGGGGCAAATAGACCCTCTATGGGGTAAATAGACCCCCTATGTGGTACATACGCCTCTCTATGGGGCAAATAAACCCTCTATGGGGTAAATACGCCCCTCTATGGGGCAAATATGCCCCTCTATGGGGTAAATAGACCCTCTATAGGGTAAATACGCCTCTCTATGGGGCAAATAAACCCTCTATTGGGTAAATACGCCTCTCTATGGGGCGAATAAACCCTCTATGGGGCAAATAGACCCTCTATGGGGTAAATACGCCCCTCTATGGGGCAAATAGACCCTCTGTGGGGCAAATAGACCCTCTATGGGGCAAATAGACCCCTCTATGGGGTAAATAGGACCCTCTATAGGGCAAATAAACCCTCTATGGGGTAAATACGCCTCTCTATGGGGCAAATAGACCCTCTATGGGGCAAATACGCCTCTCTATGGGGCAAATAGACCCTCTATGGGGCAAATACGCCCCTCTATGGGGCAAATAGACCCTCTATAGGGTAAATACACCCCTCTATGGGGCACCCCCCCCGCGGGGTGCGGAAATACCCGTTGCCACCCCAAGGGATGAGTCAGGCCTCAAAGCCGTGGGGGGGGGAAGTGACTCAGCCCCCACGGGAAGGGGGGAAAAACACCGGGAAAGGGGGGGGGGGACACGGGACAAACACTGGGAATGGGGGGGGGGGGAACGGGAAAGGGCCTTGGAAAACCGGGAATAAGAAACCGGGAATGGGGCTGAGGAACACCGGGAATGGGGAACTCGGGAAACGGGGAATAAGAAACCGGGAATGGGGCTGAGGAAAGCGGGAATGGGAAACGCGGAATAAGAAACCGGCAGTGGGGAACGGAAAACCGGGAATGGGGCTCGGGAACACCAGGAATGGGAAAGCGGGAATGGGGAACGGGAAACGGGGAATAAGAAACTGGGAATGGAAAACGGGGAATGGGGCAAGGGGAGCCGGGAATAGGGCACGGGAATGGGGCTCGGGAAAGCGGGAATGGGAAGCCGGGAATGGGGCACAGGAAACGGGGAATAAGAAACCGGGAATGGGGCTCGGGAAAGTGGGAATAGGGCTGAGGAAACCGGGAATGGGGCACGGGAACACAGGGAATAGGGCTGAGGAAATCGGGAATGGGGCTCGGGAAACGGGGAATAAGAAACCGGGAATGGGAAACCGGGAATAGGCCTCGGGAACACCGGGAATGGGGCTGAGGAAACCGGGAATGGGGCTGAGGAAACCGGGAATGGG
>NW_026640565.1:0-1149 GCF_028554395.1 Pezoporus wallicus | reverse complement strand
GGACCCCCATAGGACCCCCATAGCCCCTCCCTGCCCCATAGAATCTCTGTGCCCCATAGCACCCACCCCCTGCCCCATAGCCTCTCCCTGCCCCATAGGATCTCTGTGCCCCATAGCACCCCCCCCGCCCCATAGGATCTCTGTGGCCCATAGCACTCCCCCCTGCCCCATAGGACCCCCATAGGACCCCCATAGCCCCTCCCTGCCCCATATAATCTCTGTCCTCTGCCCCATAGGATCTCTGTGCCCCATAGCACACCCCCTGCCCCATGGCCGTCCCTGCCCCATAGAATCTCTGTGCCCCATAGCACCCGCCCCCTGCCCCATAGCACACCACCCTGCCCCATAGCCCGTCCCTGCCCCATAGGATCTCTGTGCCCCATAGGACCCTCCCCTGCCCCATAGCCCACCCCCCCCGCCCCATAGGATCTCTGTGCCCCATAGCACCCCCCTGCCCCATAGGACCCCCTCTGCCCCATAGCCCCTCCCTGCCCCATAGGATCTCTGTGCCCCATAGGATTCCCCCCCTGCCCCATAGGACCCCCCCCCGTCCCATAGGATCTCTGTGCCCCATGGCACCCGCCCGCTGCCCCATAGCCCCCCCCTGCCCCATAGGACCCCATAGGACCCCCCCTGCCCCATAGCCCCTCTCTGCCCCATAGGATCTCTGTGCCCCATAGCACCCCCCCCTGCCCCATAGCCCCCCCCATAACCCCGCCCCCCCCCCAGCGCCCAGCGCGAGGATTGGATCCGCGCCAAGTACGTGCACAAACGCTTCCTGGCGCGGCCAATGGGGGCGCAGCTGAGGCCCCGCCCCCCGCGACCAGGCCCCGCCCCCGGTACGTGATTGGTTGGGGGGGGAAGAGGGCGGGGCTTAAGGGGGGGGGGGCAGAGGGGCGGCCGCTGCTGTGATTGGTGCAAAGGGAGGGGGCGGAGCTTAAGGGGTTAAAGGGGGATGGGAAGGGGGAGTGGCCTGAGAGAGGTGGGAGGGGCTTATGGGCATTGGGATGCCTTATATGGTGGGGGGCGTGGCCTATGGGGACGCCATATATGGTGATGGGGGCGAGGCCTGAGCGCGGTGGGAGTGGCTTATGGGCATTGAGATGCCTTATATGGTGGGGGACGTGGCCTGTGGGCAATGGAAATGCC
>NW_026640564.1:0-1148 GCF_028554395.1 Pezoporus wallicus | reverse complement strand
TGTGTTTAAACTTAGCTGTAGTGGGTTAAAGTGGGCTGGACTGGGTTAAACTGTGCTAGAGTGAGCTGAAGTGGGCTGGGCTGGATGAAACTGAGCTGGACTGGGTTAAAGTGGGCTGGGCTGGGTTAAACTGGGTTGGACTGGGTTAAACCTTGCTGGGCTGGATTCTACTGAGCTGGAGTGTATTAAATATGGCTGGACTGGGTTAAAGTGGGCTGGGCTGTAACAAACTGGGCTGGACTGGGTTAAACTGGGCTGGGCTGTATCAAAGTGGGCTGGCCCGGGTTAAACTGGGCTGGGATGGATTGAACTGAGCTGGACTGAATTAAATTGGTCTGGACAGGGTTAAACTGTGCTGGAGTAAACTGAAGTGGGCTTTGCAGGATGAAACTGAGCTGGACTGGGTTCAAGTGGACCAGGCTGGATCAAACTGAGCTGGACTGTGTTTAAACTTACCTGTAAGTTGTTAAAGTGGGCTGGACTGGGTTAAACTGTGCTAGAGTGAACTAAAGTGAGCTGGACTGGGTTAAAGTGGGCTGGGCTGGGTTAAACTGGGTTGGACTGGGTTAAACTTGGCTGGGCTGGATTATACTGAGCAGGAGTGTATTAAATATGGCTGGACTGGGTTAAACTGGGCTGGGCTGTAACAAACTGGGATGGACTGGTTTAAACATGGCTGGACTGGGTTAAACTGGGCTGGGCTGTATCAAAGTGGGCTGGCCCGGGTTAAACTGGGCTGGGATGGATTGAACTGAGCTGGACTGAATTAAATTGGTCTGGACAGGTTTAAACTGTGCTAGAGTGAACTGAAGTGGGCTGGGCAGGATGAAAGTGAGCTAGACTGGGATAAACTGGGCTGGGCTGGATCAAACTGAGCTGGACTGTGTTTAAACTGAGCTGGACTGTGTTAAACTGGGCTGGACTGGCTTAAACCCTGCTAGAGTGACCTGAAGTTGGCTGGGCTGGATCAAAGTGAGCTGGACTGGGTTAAACTGTGCTGGAGTAAACTGAACTGGGCTGGGGAGGATCAAACTGAGCTGGGCTGTATCAAAGTGGGTTGGCCTGGGTTAAACTGGGCTGCACTGGGTTAAACTGGGCTGGAGTGTATTAAATGTGGCTGGACTGGGTTAAACTGGGCTGGAGTGGGT
>NW_026640563.1:0-1141 GCF_028554395.1 Pezoporus wallicus | reverse complement strand
ATCACAGAGCTCCATTATTGCGTCATAGACCCCATTATAGCTTCATAGAGCCCCATTATAACATCATAGAGCCCCATTATAGCCTCATAGAGCCCCATTATTGCCTCATAGAGCCCCATTATTACCTCGTAGAGACCCAGTATTGGGTTTTAGAGCCCCATTATTGGCTCATAGAGCCTCATTATTGCATTATAGAGCCCCAGTATTGCCTCATAGAGCCCCATTATTGAGTCATAGAGCCCCTTTATAACGACATAGAACCCCATTATGGCCTAATAGAGCCCCGTTATTGCCTCATAGAGCTCCATTATTGCGTCATAGAGTCCCATTATCACCTCGTAGAGCCACATTATTGCGTTATAGAGCCCCATTATTGCTTCATATAACGACATAGAGCCCCATTATTGCATCACAGGGCCCAATTACTGCCTCATAAATCCTATTATGGCCTCATAGAGCCCCATTATAGCCTCATAGAGCCCCATTATTGCCTCACAGAGCCCCATTATTGCATCATAGTGCCCCATTATTACCTCATAGAGCCCCATTATTGCATTACAGAGCCCCAGTACTGACTCACAGAGCCGCAGTACTGCCTCATTGAGCCCGATTATTTCCTCATGGAGCCCCATTATTGCGTTTTAGAGCCCCATTATTACCTCGTAGAGCCCCAGTATTGCGTTTTAGAGCCCCATTATTGGCTCATAGAGCCACATTATTGCATCATAGAGACCCTTTATAACCACATAGTGCCCCATTATTGCCTCATATACTTCATTATAGCCTCATAGAGCCCCATTATAACCTCATAGAGCTCCATTACAGCCTCATAGAGCCCCATTATTGCCTCATAGAGCCCCATTATTGCATCATAGATCCCCATTATTGCCTCATTGAGCTCCATAATTGCCTCATAGAGCCCCATTATTGCCTCATAGAGCCCCATTATTACCTCCTAGAGCCCCATTATAACCTCATAGAGCCAAATTATTTCCCCATAGAGCCTGTTATTGCCTCATAGAGCCCCATTATTGTGTCATAGAGCCCCATTATTGACTCATAGAGCTCTATTATTACCTCGTAGGGCGCCGTTATAGCATCATAGAGCCCCATTATAACCCCATAGACGCCATTATAGCCT
>NW_026640562.1:0-1141 GCF_028554395.1 Pezoporus wallicus | reverse complement strand
GCAGCCGAGAACAAGGTTTGGAGAGGTTGCACTCAAATGGACTTTTAAGTATGAAACCGAGGAGCGACAGCAATGATGGTGACAACCTTGCAAAGCTGACTGTGTGCTGAAGATGCCCAGCACATGCTTTCCCTCCTGGCTCTTCGGCTCTGGGAGCAGAGGCCAGACGTTCGTGCTGTAATCGCTGTGCCCTGGGGCAGCTCAGAGCAAGCTCCGGAGAGGTTGCATTCAAATGGACTTTTAGGTATGAAACCGAAGAGCGACAGCAATGATTGTGACACCGTTGCAAAGCTGAGTGTGTGCTGAAGATGCCCAGCACATGCTTTCCCTCCTGGCTCTTCGGCTCTGGGAGCAGAGGCCAGACGTTCGTGCTCTAGTCGCTGTGCCTCGGGGCAGCTGAGAGGCAGCTTTGGAGAGGTTGCATTCAAATGTACTTTTAGGCATGAAACCGAGGAGTGACAGCAATAATGGTGACACCGTTGTAAAGCTGACTGTGTGCTGAAGATGCCCAGCACATGCTTTCCCTCCTGGCTCTTCGGCTCTGGGAGCAGAGGCAAGACGTTCGTGCACTAATCCCTGTGCCCCTGGAAAGCCGAGAAAAAGCTTTGGAGATGTTGCATTCAAATGGATTTTTAGGTATGATGTGTGCTGAAGATGCCCAGCACATGCTTTCCCTCCTGGCTCTTCGGCTCTGGGAGCAGAGGCCAGACGTTCGTGCACTAATCGCTGTGCCCCTGGGCAGCCGAGAACAAGCTTTGGAGAGGTTGCATTCAAATGGACTTTTAGGTATGAAACCGAGGAGCGACAGCAATGATGGTGACACCGTTGCAAAGCTGACTGTGTGCTGAAGATGCCCAGCACATGCTTTCCCTCCTGGCTCTTCGGCTCTGGGAGCAGAGGCCAGACGTTCGTGCTCTAATCGCTGTTATACTGGGCAGCCGAGAAAAAGATTTGGAGGGGTTGCATTCAAATGGACTTTTAGGTATGAAACCGAGGAGCGACAGCAATGATGGTGACACCGTTGCAAAGCTGACTGTGTGCTGAAGATGCCCAGCACATGCTTTCCCTCCTGGCTCTTCGGCTCTGGGAGCAGAGGCCAGACGTTCGTGCTCTAATCGCTGTGCCGCTGGGCAGCCGAGAA
>NW_026640561.1:0-1178 GCF_028554395.1 Pezoporus wallicus | reverse complement strand
ACATTGGTGCATTCATCGTTGCTTTCACTGCTCACTTTCATACAGGAAAAGCATTTGAATGGAATCAGTCCAGAGGCTGCTCTCTGCTGCGCAGCAACACAGTCAGCACAGAATGAACAGTGGCATCTGCTCACACGGCAGAAGGAGCAGCAGGGAAAGCTAGTGCTCTGCTTCTTCAGCACACAAGCAGCTTTGCAACGGGGTCACCATCATTGCAGTCTCTCCTCGGTTTCATACCTAAAAGTCCATTTGAATCCAAATTCTCAGGTGGTCTCTCAGCTGCCCAGCAGCACAGTGAGTACAGCACGAACGTTTGGCATCTGCTCCCACAGCAGAAGAGCCAGGATTGAAAGCTGGTGCTGGACCTGTTCAGCACACAATCCCCTTTACATTGGTGCATCCATCGTTGCTTTCACTGCTAACACTCGTACAGGAAAAGCATTTGAATAGAATCAGTCCAGAGCCTGCTCCCTGCTGGCAGCAACACAGCACAGAATGAACAGGGGCATCTGCTCACACGGCAGAAGGACCAGCAGGGAAAGCTAGTGCTGTGTCTCTTCAGCACACAAGAAGCTTTGCAACGGGGTCACCATCATTGCAGTCTCTCCTCGGTTTCATACCTAAAAGTCCATTTGAATCCAAATTCTCAGGTGGTGTCTCTCAGCTGCCCAGCAGCACAGTTAGTACAGCACGAACGTTTGGCCTCTGCTCCCACAGCAGAAGAGCCAGGATTGAAAGCTGGTGCTGGACCTGTTCAGCACACAATCCCTTTTACATTGGTGCATTCATCGTTGCTTTCACTGCTCACTTTCATACAGGAAAAGCATTTGAATGGAATCAGTCCAGAGCCTGCTCTCTGCTGCGCAGCAACACAGTCAGCACAGAATGAACAGTGGCATCTGCTCACACGGCAGAAGGAGCAGCAGGGAAAGCTAGTGCTCTGCTTCTTCAGCACACAAGCAGCTTTGCAACGGGGTCACCATCATTGCAGTCTCTCCTCGGTTTCATACCTAAAAGTCCATTTGAATCCAAATTCTCAGGTGGTGTCTCTCAGCTGCCCAGCAGCACAGTTAGTACAGCACGAACGTTTGGCCTCTGCTCCCACAGCAGAAGAGCCAGGATTGAAAGCTGGTGCTGGACCTGTTCAGCACACAATCCCTTTTACATTGGTGCATTCA
>NW_026640560.1:10000-11656 GCF_028554395.1 Pezoporus wallicus | reverse complement strand
TCCATTTAAATCCAAATTCTCAGCTGCTCTCTCTCAGCTGACCAGCAGCACAGTGAGTACAGCACTAACCCTAACCCTACCCCTACCCCTAACCCTAACCCTAAACCTAAAACTAACCATAACCCTAACCCTAACCATAACCCCTAACCCAACCCTAACCCTAACCCTAACCCTAACCCCTAACACTAACCCCCAACCCTAACCCTAACCCTAACACTAACCCTAAGCTTTCACCAGCTTTCCCTCCTGGCTCTTCGATTGTGGGAGCAGACGGCAACTGTTCGTGCTCTACTCACTGTGCAGCTGGGCAGCCGAGAGCAAGCTCCGAAGAGGGTGCATTCAAATGGACCTTTAGGTATGAAAGCGAGGAGCGACAGCAATGATGGTGACACCGTTGCAAAGCTGACTGTGTGCTGAAGATGCCCAGCACATGCTTTCCCTCCTGGGTCTTCAGATCTGGGAGCAGAAGCCAGACGTTCGTGCACTAATCGCACTGCCCCTGGGCAGCCGAGAACAAGCTTCGGAGAGGTTGCACTCAAATGGACTTTTAAGTATGAAAGCGAGGAGCGACAGCAATGATGGTGACACCGTTGCAAATCTGACTGTGTGCTGAAGATGTCCAGCACATGCTTTCCCTCCTGGCTCTTCGGCTCTGGGAGCAGAGGCCAGACGTTCATGCTCTACTGACTGTGCTGCTGGGCAGCCAAGAGCAACGAGCAGAGAAGTTGGATTCAAATGAACTTCTAGGTATGAAAGTGAGGAGCGACAGCAATGATGGACGCACTGGGTCAAAGCTGACTGTGTGCAGAAGATTCAGAGCACCAGCTTTCCCTCCTGGCTCTTCGATTGTGGGAGCAGACGGCAACTGTTCGTGCTCTACTCACTGTGCTGCTGGGCAGCCGAGAGCAAGCTCCGAAGAGGGTGCATTCAAATGGACCTTTAGGTATGACACTGAGGAGCGGCAGCAATGATGGTGACACCGTTGCAAAGCTGACTGTGTGCTGAAGATGCCCAGCACATGCTTTCCCTCCTGGCTCTTCGACTGTGGGAGCAGACGGCAACCGTTCGTGCTCTACTCACTGTGCTGCTGGGCAGCCGAGAGCAAGCTCCGAAGAGGGTGCTTTCAAATGGACGTTTAGGTATGAAAGCGAGGAGCGACAGCAATGATGGTGACACCGTTGCAAAGCTGACTGTGTGCAGAAGATGCACAGCACATGCTTTCCCTCCCGGCTCTTCGGATCTGGGAGCAGAAGCCAGAAGTTCGTGCATTAATCGCTGTGCTATTGGGCAGCTGAGAAGCACCTTTGGAGAGGCTGCATTCAAATGTACTTTTAGGTATGAAACCGAGGAGTGACAGCAATAATGGTGACAGCATTGCAAAGCTGACTGTGTGCTGAAGATGCGCAGCACATGCTTTCCCTCCTGGCTCTTCGACTGTGGGAGCAGACGACAACCGTTCGTGCTCTACTCACTGTGCTGCTGGGCAGCCGAGAGCAAGCTCTGAAGAGGGTGTATTCAAATGGACCTTAGGTATGAAAGCGAGGAGCGACAGCAATGATGGTGACACCGTTGCAAAGCTGACTGTGTGCTGAAGATGCCCAGCACATGCTTTCCCTCCTGGCTCTTCGGCTCTGGGAGCAGAGGCCAGACGTTCGT
>NW_026640560.1:0-5000 GCF_028554395.1 Pezoporus wallicus | reverse complement strand
GATGCCCAGCACATGCTTTCCCTCCTGGCTCTTCGGCTCTGGGAGCAGAGGCCAGACGTTCGTGCTCTAATCGCTGTGCTCCTGGGCAGCCAAGAGCAAACTCCGCATAGGTCGCATTCAAATGGACTTTTAGGTATGAAACCGAGGAGCGACAGCAATGATGGTGACACCGTTGCAAAGCTGACTGTGTGCTGAAGATGCCCAGCACATGCTTTCCTCCTGGCTCTTCGACTGTGGGAGCAGACGGCAACCGTTCGTGCTCTACTCACTGTGCTGCTGGGCAGCCGAGAGCAAGCTCCGAAGAGGGTGCATTCAAATGGACCTTTAGGTATGAAACCGAGGAGCGACAGCAATGATGGTGACACCGTTGCAAAGCTGACTGTGTGCTGAAGATGCCCAGCACATGCTTTCCCTCCTGGCTCTTCGGATCTGGGAGCAGAAGCCGGACGTTCGTGCTCTAATCGCTGTGCTGCTGGGCAGCCGAGAGCAAGCTCCGAGAGGTTGCATTCAAATGGACTTTTAGGTATGAAACCGAGGAGCGACAGCAATGATGGTGACACCGTTGCAAAGCTGACTGTGTGCTGAAGATGCCCAGCACATGCTTTCCCTCCTGGCTCTTCGACTGTGGGAGCAGACGGCAACCCGTGCTCTAACTCACTGTGCTGCTGGGCAGCCGAGAGCAAGCTCCGAAGAGGTTGCATTCAAATGGACCTTTAGGTATGAAAGCGAGGAGCGACAGCAATGATGGTGACACCGTTGCAAAGCTAACTGTGTGCTGAAGATGCCCAGCACATGCTTTCCCTCCTGGCTCTTCGATTGTGGGAGCAGACAGCAACTGTTCGTGCTCTACTCACTGTGCAGCTGGGCAGCCGAGAGCAAGCTCCGAAGAGGGTGCATTCAAATGGACCTTTAGGTATGAAACCGAGGAGCGACAGCAATGATGGTGACACCGTTGCAAAGCTGACTGTGTGCTGAAGATGCCCAGCACATGCTTTCCCTCCTGGCTCTTCGGCTCTGGGAGCAGAGGCCAGACGTTCGTGCTCTAATCGCTGTGCTGCTGGGCAGCCAAGAGCAAGCTCCGAAGAGGTTGCATTCAAATCTACCTTTAGGTATGAAAGCGAGGAGCGACAGCAATGATGGTGACACCGTTGCAAAGCTGACTGTGTGCTGAAGATGCCCAGCACATGCTTTCCCTCCTGGCTCTTCGACTGTGGGAGCAGACGGCAACCGTTCGTGCTCTACTCACTGTGCTGCTGGGCAGCCGAGAGCAAGCTCCGAAGAGGGTGCTTTCAAATGGACGTTTAGGTATGAAAGCGAGGAGCGACAGCAATGATGGTGACACCGTTGCAAAGCTGACTGTGTGCTGAAGATGCCCAGCACATGCTTTCCCTCCTGGCTCTTCGGCTCTGGGAGCAGAGGCCAGATGTTCGTGCACTAATCGCTGAGCTACTGGGCAGCTGAGAAGCACCTTTGGAGAGGTTGCATTCAAATGTACTTTTAGGTATGAAACCGAGGAGTGACAGCAATAATGGTGACAGCATTGCAAAGCTGACTGTGTGCTGAAGATGCGCAGCACATGCTTTCCCTCCTGGCTCTTCGACTGTGGGAGCAGACGGCAACCGTTCGTGCTCTACTCACTGTGCTGCTGGGCAGCCGAGAGCAAGCTCTGAAGAGGGTGCATTCAAATGGACCTTTAGGTATGAAAGCGAGGAGCGACAGCAATGATGGTGACACCGATGAAAAGCTGACTGTGTGCTGAAGATGCACCAGCACTAGCTTTCCCTCCTGGCTCTTCGGATCTGGGAGCAGAAGCCAGACGTTCGTGCACTAATCGCTGTGCTACTGGGCAGGCGAGAACAAGCTTTGGAGAGGGTGCATTCAAATGGACTTTTAGGTATGAAACCGAGGAGCGACAGCAATGATGGTGACACCGTTGCAAAGCTGACTGTGTGCTGAAGATGCCCAGCACATGCTTTCCCTCCTGGCTCTTCGACTCTGGGAGCAGACGGCAACCCTCGTGCTCTAACCCTAACTGTGCTACTGGGCAGCCCCTAGAACAAGCTCCTAGAGGTTGCATTCAAATGGACTTTTAACCCTATGAAACCCTAGGAGCGACAGCAATGATGGTGACACCGTTGCAAAGCTAACTGTGTGCTGAAGATTCAGAGCACATGCTTTCCCTCCTGGCTCTTCGATTGTGGGAGCAGACGGCAACTGTTCGTGCTCTACTCACTGTGCTGCTGGGCAGCCGAGAGCAAGCTCCGAAGAGGGTGCATTCAAATGGACCTTTAGGTATGAAACCGAGGAGCGACAGCAATGATGGTGACACCGTTGCAAAGCTGACTGTGTGCTGAAGATGCCCAGCACATGCTTTCCCTCCTGGCTCTTCGGCTCTGGGAGCAGAGGCCAGACGTTCGTGCTCTAATCGCTGTGCTACTGGGCAGCCGAGAGCAAGCTCCGGAGAGGTTGCATTCAAATGGACTTTTAGGTATGAAACCGAGGAGCGACAGCAATGATGGTGACACCGTTGCAAAGCTGACTGTGTGCTGAAGATGCCCAGCACATGCTTTCCCTCCTGGCTCTTCGACTGTGGGAGCAGACGGCAACCGTTCGTGCTCTACTCACTGTGCTGCTGGGCAGCCGAGAGCAAGCTCCGAAGAGGGTGCATTCAAATGGACCTTTAGGGATGAAAGCGAGGAGCGACAGCAATGATGGTGACACCGTTGCAAAGCTGACTGTGTGCTGAAGATGCCCAGCACATGCTTTCCCTCCTGGCTCTTCGGATCTGGGAGCAGAGGCCAGACGTTCGTGCTCTAATCGCTGTGCTACTGGGCAGCCAGAGCAAGCTTTGGAGAGGGTGCATTCAAATGCACTTTTAGTTAGGAAATTGAGGAGTGACAGCAATGATGGTGACACCGTTGCAAAGCTGACTGTGTGCTGAAGATGCCCAGCACATGCTTTCCCTCCTGGCTCTTCGGCTCTGGGAGCAGAGGCCAGACGTTCGTGCACTAATCACTGTGCCCCTGGGCAGCCGAGAACAAGATTTGGAGACATTGCATTCAAATGGACTTTTACATATGAAACCGAGGAGCGACAGCAATGATGGTGACACCGTTGCAAAGCTGACTGTGTGCAGAAGATGCACAGCACATGCTTTCCCTCCCGGCTCTTCGGATCTGGGAGCAGAAGCCAGAAGTTCGTGCACTAATCGCTGTGCTACTGGGCAGCTGAGAAGCAGCTTTGGAGAGGCTGCATTCAAATGTACTTTTAGGTATGAAACCGAGGAGTGACAGCAATAATGGTGACAGCATTGCAAAGCTGACTGTGTGCTGAAGATGCCCCGCACATGCTTTCCCTCCTGGCTCTTCGACTGTGGGAGCAGACGGCAACCCTAACCCTAACCCTAACCCAACCCTAACCCTAACCAGCTAACCATAACCCTAACCTCCGAAACCATAACCCCTAACCCTGGACCCTAACCCTAACCCTAACCCTAACCCTAACCCTAACCCTAACCCCCTAACCCCCCTAACAAAGCTAACTGTGTGCTGAAGATTTCACCAGCTTTCCCTCCTGGCTCTTCGATTGTGGGAGCAGACGGCAACTGTTCGTGCTCTACTCACTGTGCTGCTGGGCAGCCGAGAGCAAGCTCCGAAGAGGGTGCATTCAAATGGACCTTTAGGTATGAAAGCGAGGAGCGACAGCAATGATGGTGACACCGTTGCAAAGCTGACTGTGTGCTGAAGATGCCCAGCACATGCTTTCCCTCCTGGCTCTTCGGCTCTGGGAGCAGAGGCCAGACGTTCGTGCTCTAATCGCTGTGCTACTGGGCAGCCGAGAGCAAGCTCCGTAGAGGGTGCATTCAAGTGGACTTTTAGGTATGAAAGCGAGGAGCGACAGCAATGATGGTGACACCGTTGCAAAGCTGACTGTGTGCTGAAGATGCCCAGCACATGCTTTCCCTCCTGGCTCTTCGACTGTGGGAGCAGACGGCAACCGTTCGTGCTCTACTCACTGTGCTGCTGGGCAGCCGAGAGCAAGCTCCGAAGAGGGTGCATTCAAATGGACGTTTAGGTATGACACCGAGGAGCGACAGCAATGATGGTGACACCGTTGCAAAGCTGACTGTGTGCTGAAGATGCCCAGCACATGTTTTCCATCCTGGCTCTTCGGCTCTAAGAGCAGAGGCCAGACGTTCATGCACTAATCACTGTGCCCCTGGGCAGCCGAGAACAAGCTTTGGAGACATTGCATTCAAATGGACTTTTACATATGAAACCGAGGAGCGACAGCAATGATGGTGACACCGTTGCAAAGCTGACTGTGTGCAGAAGATGCACAGCACATGCTTTCCCTCCCGGCTCTTCGGATCTGGGAGCAGAAGCCAGAAGTTCGTGCACTAATCGCTGTGCTACTGGGCAGCTGAGAAGCAGCTTTGGAGAGGCTGCATTCAAATGTACTTTTAGGTATGAAACCGAGGAGTGACAGCAATAATGGTGACAGCATTGCAAAGCTGACTGTGTGCTGAATATGCCCCGCACATGCTTTCCCTCCTGGCTCTTCGACTGTGGGAGCAGACGGCAACCCTAACCCTAACACTAACCCTAACCCTAACCCTAACCCTACCCCTAACCCTAACCCTAACCCTACCCCCTAAGCTTTCACCAGCTTTCCCTCCTGGCTCTTCGATTGTGGGAGCAGACGGCAACTGTTCGTGCTCTACTCACTGTGCAGCTGGGCAGCCGAGAGCAAGCTCCGGAGAGGGTGCATTCAAATGGACTTTTAGGTATGAAACCGAGGAGCGACAGCAATGATGGTGACACCGTTGCAAAGCTGACTGTGTGCTGAAGAAGCCCAGCACATGTTTTCCTTCCTGGCTCTTCGGCTCTGGGAGCAGAGGCCAGACGTTCGTGCTCTACTGACTGTGCCTCTGGACAGCCAAGAGCAATGAGCGGAGAAGGTGGATTCAAATGAACTTCTAGGTATGAAAGTGAAAAGCG
>NW_026640559.1:0-1132 GCF_028554395.1 Pezoporus wallicus | reverse complement strand
ACGGGCTGTCCAAGCTGGCCCGAATGTTCAAAGGGAACAACTCCTCTACACATCATGCAACCAGTCCTAGCTGGAGTAAGTGTCACTCAGTGATTATGCACTGAGGCTGAAGAGGAAATCCCAGTCATCCAGAAATGCTGGAAGCTATCAGGGGACTGGCCAGAGGCAAAGATTTTGGAATGTCACCAGAGGAGTGTAGAAGTGACACGTGCTGAAGAAGACCCTGTCTATGATGAACTGTCTGAATGGAGAAATATTATGCCTTGTTTACTGATGGGTCCTACAAGCAAAGCTTTGGAGATGGAAGGCGACTCTATGGAGTCCCCTATGACAAGCTGCAGAACCTGCTGGCCACGCAGATGGGAGTGTTAGTGTAAATAGAAATTTTTACAATGTGCGGATGTCATGATTTTTATGGAAACATCTCAAACTGACCTACATCCCTGTGAAACTCTCAGGACATGTGCCGCTTTTGGCTGTTCAGTTGGATTTCTGCTGGGAAAAATCCCTCTATTATCAACCGCAGGACACTTTCCTTTAGAAGTATCATACATCCTGATTCCTTTGCTCTAAATAAAAGTTTCCTAAGTGAGGTATTGTTTTTTCCTAAGTGCAGTGGCATGAAGCACTGGTTGGCATCAGGAAGTTCATTTTGCTTATGTTTAGCATTCCTGAGAGTCCACTAATCGCATTTTGGTGAGAAAGCATTTTCACAGAAATTGAGGATTCTCCCCAGATTCTCAGCACTCTAAGTCCTTCCCAGCCCACTCTCTTGCATGGTGATGCATTTCAGTCTTAAAGCCTGGATCCCCGATGCATTCGACTTTTCCTGCTCATCAGTCCCTTCCAGAGCTACTCGGGGAAGGTGTGAGGGTGTGATCCAGCTCTGTGGGCAGGTTCCCGGTGGGGCAGGTGTCCAGAGGGATGGTCCATCCCTCCCATTTGGAAACCGATGCACAGGTGAGATGCCAGGAAGCCACATGTTGAAGCCTATGAGGATCCCACAAAAAAAAGCAGCTTGACTACTCCATGCTCTAGGGACTAGTTGATGGAGTGGTGAGATCGTTACAACTGGCCTGAAAGGAGCCCAAATACGGCACTAGCCACCTCTTTCCTCTTTACTCCTGAAGGT
>NW_026640558.1:0-1131 GCF_028554395.1 Pezoporus wallicus | reverse complement strand
TGTCGTGGTTTAAACCCAGTCAGGTAATTCGTTCGCTCACTTCCCCCCTTTCTTGCCCTCCCCCTGCTCCTGGAGGGACGGAGAGGAGAATCGAAAAGAATGCAACTCCCACGGGTTGAGATAAGAACAGTTTAGTAACTAAGGTATAACACAGATCACTGTTGCTACCGCCAATAATAACAACGATAAAGGAAATAACAAGGGAAGAGAATACAACACCTCAGCACCACCCGACATAACTTGCCCCCCTCAGCCCGACCAAGCACCGACCGATACCTCCTCCAACCCTGCAGTCTCCCAGCCCTTCCGGCTAACTCCCAGTTACATCCTGGGCATGACGTGCTGTGGTATGGAATACCTCTTTGGTCAGTTTGGGTCAGGTGTCCTGTCTCTGCTTCCTCCCAGCTTCCCCTCCTCCCTGGCAGAGCATGAGGCTCACAAAGTCCTTGGCCAAACCAAAACATCTCTATCAGCTCTGTTCCCGAGCCGAAAGTCAAAACACTGCACTGCACCAGCTACCAAGGAGGAGAAACATGACTGCTACTGCTGAACCCAGGACATTATCCACCCCTTATTCCATACCATTCACGTCATGCTCAGATCCCACATTTTCAATATACCATCACTCTTATCTCGGTGCACTCTTATCTTAGTGCATGGACCAGTCCCTATAAAGCTGCTGCGTCCATCTGGTCCATGTCAGGCTCCATCTCTTGTAACAGTCTTCCAGAGCAGGAGAGACTGTGTGCAGTGTTCACACTCGTGAATAACCTGGGCAATAGTGTCCATTGTTAAGTCCACCCCTCGATCATGAGTCCATCTCTATGTTGCATCTCTGCTCTGATGGCCTGAAGTGCCATGGGCCCACCAGGCTTAAAATAATTCACTGTCCCCTTAAGCAGTTTCTGCAGCTTGTTGCTGGGGACTCCATACAGCTGCCTTCCATCTCCGACGCTTCCAAAGCACTGGAGGGGCCCAGTGGACTAGATACTTGCCCATACTGTCCCACACACCCTGCCACTCATGACTCTATCAGCTCTGTTCCCGAGCCGAAAGTCAAAACACTGCACTGCACCAGCTACCAAGGAGGAGAAACATGACTGCTACTGCTGAACCCAGGACAATTTTTTA
>NW_026640557.1:0-11418 GCF_028554395.1 Pezoporus wallicus | reverse complement strand
ACCAGTATGAACCAGTACGGACCAGTATGGACCAGTATGGACCAGTATAGACCAGTACGGACCAGTATAGACCAGTATAGACCAGTACGGACCAGTACGGATCAGTATGGACCAGTATGGAACATTATGGATCAGTATGGATCAGTATGAACCAGTATAGACCAGTATGGACCAGTATAGACCAGTGTGGCCCATTGAGGCCCATTAAAGCCCATTGACCCCCATTTACCCCCATTGACTCCATTGACCCCCATTGACCCCCATCACCCCCCATCGCCCCCATTGCCCCCCATTGACTCCATTGTTCCCCATTGGATCCCATTGACTCCATTGCCCCCTATTGCCCCCATTGCCCCCCATTGACCCCATTGACTTACAATGACCCCCATTGCCCCCCCATTGACCCCATTGACTCCCATTGTCCCCATTGCCCCACATTGACCCCATTGACTTACAATGACCCCCATTGCCCCCCATTGACCCCCATTGCCCCCATTGCCCCAGGCTGACCCCACAGCGCCAGCACCATGGACAGCGCCTGCTCTGCAGCGCATCCAATGAGGCCGGGGCTGCCCCGACCGAGGCCGCGCTCGTCCTTGACGTCCTCTGTGAGCACCCATCGACCCCCATTGACCCCCATTGACCCCCATTGACCCCCATTGACCCCCATTGAACCCCACTGAACCCCATTGAACCCTATTGAATCCCATTGAACCCCATTGACCCACTTCGACCCCCATTAACCACCATTGACCCCCATTGAACCCCATTGACCCCCATTGAACCCCATTGAGCCCCATTGACCCCCATTGACCCCCATTGAACCCCATTGACCCCCATCGACACCCATGGACCCCCCTTGACCCCAATGGACCCCCCATTGACCCCCATTGAACCCCCCATTGACCCCAATGGATCCCCCCCATTGTGACCCATTGCCCCCAGTCCCCCCGGGCCCCCCCACCATCGAGGGCCTGGATTCGCCCCACGTGCGGGCGGGGGACACCCTGGAGCTGGTGTGCGTCGTGCGGGGGGGGAACCCCCCCCCCAGCCTCCATTGGGACAAGGTAATGGGGGCAATGGGGTAATGGGGGGCAATGGGGGTAATGGGGCAATGGGGGTAATGGGGGTAAGGGGGTAATGGGAGCTAATGGGAGCCAATGGGAGCCAATGGGTGTCAATGGGTGTCAATGGGAGACAATGGGAGCCAATGGGTGTCAATGGGAGCCAATGGGTGTCACTGGGTGTCAACGGGTGTCAGTGGGAGCCAATGGGGATCAATGGGTGTCACTGGGTGTCAATGGGAGCTAATGGGTGTCAATGGGTGTCAATGGGTGTCAATGGGAGCCAATGGGTGTCAATGGGTGTCAATGGGAATCAATGGGTGTCAATGGGGGTCAATGGGAGCTAATGGGTGTCAATGGGTGTCAATGGGTGTCAATGGGAGCCAATGGGTGTCAATGGGTGTCAATGGGAATCAATGGGTGTCAATGGGGGTCAATGGGTGTCAATGGGTGTCAATGGGTGTCAATGGGTGTCAATGGGTGTCAATGGGAATCAATGGGTGTCAATGGGGGTCAATGGGTGTCAATGGGAATCAATGGGTGTCAATGGGGGTCAATGGGTGTCAATGGGAATCAATGGGTGTCAATGGGGGTCAATGGGTGTCACTGGGCGCCGCCTGCAGGACGGGAGGCCGCTGGCAGCGCCCTGGCTGACGCAGCGCCCCCTGGCGGTGACGCGGAGCCCCCTGGCGGTGGCCGTGAGCCGGGGGGACGACGGCGCCACCCTGCGGTGCCGCGTGCAGACACAGCGCCCCCTGGCGGCCGGGGGGAGCGCCAGCGTCACCCTGCACGTGACCTGTGAGCCAATGGGGCTATGGGGGGCGATGGGGGGCAATGGGGGCAATGGGGGGTGATGGAGGGAATGGGGGGCGATGGGGGCAATTGGGGCTATGGGAGAATGGGGGAGAATGGGGGGAATGGGGCCTATGGGGGTAATGGGGGGTATGGGGGGGAATGGGGATAATGGGGGTAATAGGGGGCAATGGGGTAATGGGGGGCAATGGGGGCTATGGGGGGCAATGGGGGTAATGGGGGCTATGGGGGATAATGGGGGGTATGGGGGCAATCATTTAATGGGGGCTATGGGGTAATGGGGGCTATGGAGGTAATGGGGACAATGGGAGGCAATGGGGGCAATGGGGAGCAATAGAGGACAATGGGGAGCAAAGGGGGTCAATGGGGGGCAATGGGGGTCTATGGGTCTCAATGGGTCTCAATGGCTCCCTATGGGTCCCAATGGGTCCCAATTGGTCCCAATGGCTCCCTATGGGTCCCAATGGCTCCCAATGGGTCCCAACGTGTCTCCATGGGTCCCAGACCCCCCCTCGGAGGTGACGCTGGTGGGGCCGCGGGGGGGCGCCGAGAACGAGTCCCTGAGCCTGACGTGCGCCAGCGCCCCCAGCAACCCCCCCGCGCGCCTGCGCTGGTGGTTGGGGGGCAGGGAGCTGCGCGCCAGCGAGAGCAGCACGGCGCCGGTGCGCCCCCTGCCGGGCCGGAGGACTGCGAACGGGGGGCGATGGGGGGCAATGGGGGAGTCAATGGGGCATCTATGGGGTCAATGGGGTCGATGGGGGTCAATGGGGCATCTATGGGGTCAATGGGGTCGATGGTCAATGGGGCATCTATGGGGTCAATGGGGTCTATGGGGGTCAATGGGGCATCTATGGGGGTCAATGGGGTCGATGGGGGTCAATGGGGTCGATGGAGGTCAATGGGGCATCTATGGGGTCAATGGGGTCGATGGGGGTCAATGGGGCATCTATGGGGTCAATGGGGTCGATGGGGGTCAATGGGGCATCTATGGGGTCAATGGGGTCGATGGAGGTCAATGGGGCATCTATGGGGTCAATGGGGTCGATGGAGGTCAATGGGGCATCTATGGGGTCAATGGGGTCGATGGAGGTCAATGGGGCATCTATGGGGTCAATGGGGTCGATGGGGGTCAATGGGGTCGATCCGGTCAATGGGGGCCAATGGGGTCGATCCAGTCAATGGGGCTCAATGGGATCAATGGGGGTCAATGGGGTCTGTGCGGTCAATGGGGTCAACGGGGATCTATGGGGGCATCTATGGGGGTCCATGGGGTCAATGGGATCAATGGGGCTCAATGGGGGTCAATGGGGTAGATGTGGTCAATGGGCGTCAATGAGGTCAATGGGGTCAATGGGATCAATGGGGGTCAATGAGGTCAACGGGGGTCTATGGGGGAATCTATGGGGGTCAATCGGGGTCCATGGGGTCAATGGGGGTCAATGGGGTTCAATGGGGCTGAATGGGGTCTATGGGGGTCAATGGGTGTCAATGGAGGTCTACGGGGTCTATGGGGGCCTATGGGGCTCAATGGAGGTCAATGGGGGTCAATGACCCCCCATTCCCCCCCAGGCCCCCGGGGGGGGCACGGTGACGTCATCGAACCTGACGCTGGTGGCGCGGCGCAGCGAGCACGGGCGCCCCCTGGTGTGCGAGGCGGCGGTGCCGGGGGTGGGCGTGGCCAGGGCCAGCCTCGTTCTGAGCATCACCCGTGAGCCAATGGGGATCAAGGGCGGCAATGGGGGGCAATGGGGGGCAATGGGGGGCAATGGGGATCAATGGAGTTCAATGGGGCTCAGTGGGGGTCAGTGGGGATCAATGGGGTCAATGGGGGCCAATGGGGCTTAACAGATGTCAATAGGGGCAATGGGGATCAATGGGGGTCAATGGTGGTCAATGGAGTTCAATAGGGCTCAATGGGGGTCAATGGGGGTCAATGAGGATCAATGGGGGTCAATGGGGATTAATGAGGATCAAAGGGCTCAATGCAGTCAATGGGGTCAATGGGGATCAATGGGGTCAATGGGGATCAATGGGGATCAATGGGGCAATGGGGAGCAATGGGGGTCAATGGGGATCAAAGGGGGTCAATGGAGTTCAATGGGGCTCAATGGCGGTCAATAGGGATCAATGGGTGGCAATGGGGCGCAATGGGACTCAATGGGGGTCAATGGGGCTCAATAGGACTCAATGTGGGTCAATGGGACTCAATGGGGATCAATGGGACTCAATGGGGGTCAATGGAGGTTAACGGGAATCAATGGGGGTCAATGAGAATCAATGGGGCCATTCCCCCCCCCAGACCCCCCCGATTCGCTGTGGGTCGAGGCCCCGCCCCCCAACGCCTCCTTCCGGGTGGGGGAGCTCGTGCGGTTGGGGTGCTACGCACGTGGGGGGCACCCCCCCCCCCGCCTCGTCTGGAGCAAGGTGGGAGCCAATGGGGGGGACTGGGAGGGACTGGGTTAGGGTTAGGGTCCCTATGGGTCCCAATGGGTCCTATGGGTCCCTATGGGTCTCTATGGGTCCCTATGGGTGCTATGGGTCCCTATGGGTCCCTATGGATCCTAGGGGTTGCTATGGGTCCTATGGGTCCTATGGGTCGCTATGGCTCCTATGGGTCGCTATGGGTCCTATGGATCCATATGTGTCTCTATGGGTCCCTATGGGTGCTATGGGTCCCAATGGGTCCCTATGGATCCTAGGGGTCGCTATGGGTCCTATGGGTCCCTATCCCTATGTGTCTCTATGGCTCCTATGGGTCCTATGGGTTCCAATGGGTCTCTATGTGTCCCTATGGGTCCCAATGGGTCTCTCTATGGGTCCCAATGGGTCTCTCTATGGGTCTCTATGGGTCCCAATGGGTCTCTATGGGTCCCGCAGGAGGGCCGGGCCCTCCAGGAGCCAATCCCGGGCTGGGGGCGGAGCCTGGAGCTGCGCCTGAGCCCCGGGGACAACGGCGCCGCCTTCACCTGCGCTGACACCGCCCACCAGCAGGGGGCGCCCCGCGCCGGAGCCCGGCTCCGCGTCCTCTGTGCGCCTCTGTGGGCTTCACTGGGGCTCTATGGGGCTCTATGGGCTCTATGGGGCTCTATGAGGCTCTATGGTTTCTATGGGTCCCTATATGTCTCTATGGGTCCCTATGGGTCTCTATGGGTCTCTATGGTCTCTATGGGTCTCTATGGTCTCTATGGGTCTCTATAGGTCCCTATGGGTCTCTATAGGTCCCTATGGGTCTCTATGGGTCTCTATGGGTCTCTATGGGTCTCTATGTGTCTCTATGGGTCTCTATGGGTCCCTATGGTCTCTATGGTCTCTATGGGTCTCTATGTGTCTCTATGTGTCCCTATGGGTCTCTATGGGTCTCTATGTGTCCCTATGGGTCTCTATGGGTCTCTATGTGTCCCTATGGGTCTCTATGGGTCCCTATGGTCTCTATGGTCTCTATGGGTCTCTATGGGTCTCTATAGGTCCCTATGGGTCTCTATGGGTCCCTATGGTCTCTATGGTCTCTATGGGTCTCTATGGGTCTCTATGGTCTCTATGTGTCTCTATGGGTCTCTATGGGGTCTCTATGGGTCCCTATGGGTCTCTATGGGTCTCTATGGTCTCTATGGTCTCTATGGGTCCCTATGGTCTCTATGGTCTCTATGGTCTCTATGGGTCTCTATGGGTCTCTATGGGTCTCTAAGGGTCTCTATGGGGTCTCTATGGGTCTCTATGGGTCTCTATGGGTCTCTATGGGGTCTCTATGGGTCCCTATGGGTCTCTATGGGTCTCTATGGTCTCTATGGTCTCTATGGGTCCCTATGGTCTCTATGGTCTCTATGGGTCTCTATGGGTCTCTATGGGTCTCTATGGGTCCCTATGGGTCTCTCTGCCCGCAGTCCCCCCCCAGTCCGTCTCCATCAGCGCCTCCCCCCGGGAGCCCCGCCTGGGCCAGCGCCTGCTCCTCACCTGCGTCACCGGGAGCAGCCACCCCGCCCCCACCCTCACCTGGCACCACCACGGACGCACGTGGGTGCCCCATGGACCCCATAGACCCCATAGAGCCCCATTGACCCCATAGAGCCCCATAGAGCCCCATTGACCCCATAGAGCCCCATAGAGCCCCATTGACCCCATAGAGCCCCATAGAGCCCCATAGACCCCATGGACCCCATAGAGCCCCATTGACCCCATAGAGCCCCATAGAGGCCCATTGACCCCATAGAGCCCATGGAGCCCCATACACCCCATAGAGCCCCATAGAGGCCCATTGACCCCCATAGACCCCATGGTCCCCCACAGACCCCCATAGCCTCCCATAGACCCCCATAGTCCCCCACAGACCCCCATAGCCTCCTAAAGACCCCCATAGCTCCCCACAGTCCCCCCTTGACTCCCATAGACCCCATAGCCCCCATACACTCCGTAGACCCCATAGCCACCCATAGACCCCATAGCCCCCCATAGATCCCCATAGACCCCCCCATTTACCCCTATTTGCCCCCCCATTGACCCCTATGGGCCCCCATTGACCCCTATGAGCCCCCCCATTGACCCCTATTTGCCCCCCCATTGACCCCTATGGGCCCCCCATTGACCCCTATGGGCCCCCATTGACCCCTATGGCAGGGAGCCGGGGGAGCCCCTCCCCCCCAGCCCCGCCCCCCACGGGGGGGTCTCGGTGGGGTCGCGGCTCCGCCTGCAGGTGGCGCTGGAGGACCAGGGTCACGTGATCACCTGCGCGGCCGCCAGCCCCGCCCTTGGCGTCACCGTGAGAGCCGGGCACAGATTGAGCGTGAGGCGTGAGTGGGGGGGGCGGTGGGGGTCAATGGGGGTCAATGGGGGTCAATAGGGGTCAATGGGTGCCAATGGGTGTCAATGGGTGTCAATGGGAGTCAATGGCAGTCAATGGGTATCAATGGCTCTCAATGGGAGTCAATGGGTATCAATGGGTGTCAATGGGTATCAATGGGTATCAATGGGTGTCAATGGGTGTCAATGGGTGTCAGTGGGTGTCAGTGGGTGTCAATGGGTGTCAATGGCTCTCAATGGGTGTCAATGGGTGTCAGTGGGTGTCAATGGGTGTCAATGGGTGTCAATGGGTGTGACTGGGTGTCAATGGGAGTCAATGGGTGTCAATGGGTGTCAATGGATGTCAATGGCTCTCAATGGGTATCAATGGGTGTCAATGGGTGTCAATGGGTAGCAATGGATGTCAATGGCTCTCAATGGGTGTCAATGGGTGTCAATGGGAGTCAATGGGTGTCAATGGCTCTCAATGGGTGTCAATGGGTGTCAATGGATGTCAATGGCTCTCAATGGGTGTCAATGGGTGTCAATGGATGTCAATGGCTCTCAATGGGTATCAATGGGTGTCAATGGGAGTCAATGGGTGTCAATGGGTGTCAATGGGTGTCAATGGGTGTCAATGGATGTCAATGGCTCTCAATGGGTGTCAATGGGAGTCAATGGGTGTCAATGGGAGTCAATGGGTGTCAATGGGGGTCAATGGGTGCCAATGCCTCCCCCCCCCAGACCCCCCATTGCTCCGCGCGCCCCCCGGGGGCCGGGTGCTGGCTCGGGAGCAGGGCCGGGCGCTGCTGCCGCTGCTCGGGGACGCGCATCCCCCCCCCCGCGACTGCGCCTGGAGCCGCGCCGGCGTCCGCATGGGTGCGCTATGGGGGGGAATGGGGGATAATGGGGTTATAATGGGGTTATAATGGGGTTATAATGGGGTTATAATGGGGTTATATTGGGGGGTATTGGGGTTATAATGGGGGATAATGGGGGATAATGGGGTTATAATGGGGTTATAATTGGGGATAATGGGGAGTAATGGGGTTTTAATGGGGTTATTATGGGGTTATAATGGGGTTATAATGGGGGATAATGGGGTTATAATGGGGTTATAATGGGGGATAATGGGGTTATAATGGGGTTATAATGGGGTTATAATGGGGTATAATGGGGTTGGGGTTATAATGGGGTTATAATGGGGTTATAATGGGGTTATAATGGGGTTATAATGGGGTTATAATGGGGTTATAATGGGGTTATAATGGGGGGTAATGGGGTTATAATGGGGTTATAATGGGGGGTAATGGGGGATAATGGGGTTATAATGGGGTTATAATGGGGGGTAATGGGGTTATAATGGGGTTATAATGGGGGATAATGGGGTTATAATGGGGTTATAATGGGGTTATAATGGGGGATAATGGGGTTATAATGGGGTTATAATGGGGTTATAATGGGGGGTAATGGGGTTATAATGGGGTTATAATGGGGTTATAATGGGGGATAATGGGGTTATAATGGGGTTATAATGGGGTGGAATGGGGTTATAATGGGGTTATAATGGGGTGGAATGGGGTTATAATGGGGTTATAATGGGGGGTAATGGGGGATAATGGGGTTATAATGGGGTTATAATGGGGTTATAATGGGTTATAATGGGGTTATAATGGGGGATAATGGGGTTATAATGGGGGTAATGGGGGATAATGGGGTTATAATGGGGCATAATGGGGTTATAATGGGGTTATAATGGGGGTATAATGAGGGGTAATGGGGTCCATGGGTCTCTAATGGGGTTCAATGGGAATGTGCCAATGGGACCAATGGGATCCAATGGGTCCCATGGGTCTCTATGGGATCCAATGGGGTTCAATGGGATCCAATGGGTCTTTCTGGGATCCAATGGGTGCCATGGGTCTCTATGGGATCCAATGGGGTTCAATGGGATCCAATGGGTCTTTCTGGGATCCAATGGGTGCCATGGGTCTCTATGGGATCCAATGGGGTTCAATAGGATCCAATGGGTCTCTATGGGATCCAATGGGTCTTTCTGGGATCCAATGGGTGCCATGGGTCTCTATGGGATCCAATGGGGTTCAATGGGATCCAATGGGGTTCAATGTGATCCCAATGGGTTCCAATGGGATCCAATGGGGTTCAATGGGATCCAATGGGGTTCAATGGGATCCAATGGGTTCCAATGGGATCCAATGGGGTTCAATGGGATCCAATGGGTCTCTATGGGATCCAATGGGTCTTTCTGGGATCCAATGGGTGCCATGGGTCTCTATGGGATCCAATGGGGTTCAATAGGATCCAATGGGTCTCTATGGGATCCAATGGGTCTCTATGGGATCCAATGGGGTTCAATGGGATCCATTGGGTCTTTCTGGGATCCAATGGGTGCCATGGGTCTCTATGGGATCCAATGGGTGCCTCTGGGTGCCGGGTGCCCCCAGCGCCGTCGCCGCGGCACCGGCTGCTCCCGGGGGGCTCGCTGTCCATCGGGAACCTGTCCCGGAGCGACGCCGGCTCCTACCGGGTGGAGTGCGCGAACGCCGAGGGCAAGGGCAGCGCCAGCGTCCTCCTCGACGTGGAATGTGAGCCCCATGGCGCCCCATAGCACCCCACGGCATCCCTATGGCACCCCATAGCACCCCCATGGCGCCCCATAGCACCCCTATGGCACCCCCATAGCACCCCTATGGTGTTGTATAGCACCCCCATAGCACCCCTATGGCACCCTCTAGCACCCCTATGGTGCCCTATAGCATCCCTATGGCGCCCTATAGCATCCCTATGGCACCCCATAGCATCCCTATGGAGCCCTATAGCTTCCCTATGGCATCCTATAGCACCTCTATGTTGCCCTATAGAATCCTATAGCATCCCATAGCAGCTCTATGTTGCCCTATAGCATCCTATAGCATCCCTATGGCACCCCATAGCATCCCTATAGCACCCCATAGCATCCCTATGGCACCCCATAGCATCCCTATTGCATCCCTATGGCATCTCTGTGGCATCCCTATAGCGTCCCTATGGTATCCCATGGGGACCTATGGCATGCCTATAGCATCCCTATGGCGACCTATAGCACCTTATAGCATCCCTATAGGGCCTATAGCATCCCTATAGCACCTATACCATCCTTTAGCTCCCTATAGCACCCTATAGCACCTATGGCACCCTATAGCACCCTACAGCATCCCTATAGCACCCTATAGCATCCCTATAGCATCCCTATAGCACCTATACCATCCTTTAGCTCCCTATAGCACCCTATAGCACCTATGGCACCCTATAGCACCCTACAGCATCCCTATAGCACCCTATAGCATCCCTATAGCACCCTATAGCACCTATACCATCCTTTAGCACCCTATAGCACCTACAGCACCTATGGCACCCTATAGCACCCTGACCTTGACCTTTGACCCCCACCCAGACCCCCCCTCCATCGTGCGGGCGCCCGACCCCGTGGTGGTGGACGAAGGGGGGAGCGTAGAGATGGAGTGCGAGGCGGAAGGGCGCCCCCTGCTGGACGGGAGTCTCCGATGGCAGCGCCTGGTGGGATACGGCTTATTATGGGATGTGGGGCGTGGGCTATGGGGCAGGGACCCAACGGGACCCAATGGGACCCAACGGGACTCAATGGGATCTAACGGGACCCAATGGGATCCAATGGGACCCAACGGAATCCAACGGGATTCAATGGGACCCAATGGGATCAAACAGGACCCAATGGGATCCAATGGGATCCAACGGGAACCAACAGGACCCAATGGGATCCAATGGGATCCAATGGGACCCAATGGGACCTAATGGGATCCAATGGGACCCAACGGGATCCAATGTGATCCAATGGGACCCAACAGAATCCAACGGGACCCAACGGGACCCAACGGGATCCAATGGGACCCAATGGGACCCAACGGGACTCAATGGGATGCAATGGGATCCAATGGGACCCAATGGGACCCAATGAGATCCAACGGGACCCAACGGGACCCAACGGGATCCAATGGGACCCTTCCATGCCCACATTCCTCCCCGCCACCAGGGGGCGCTGTCTCCGGGCTCCGTGGGGCTCCCCGTGGGGCTGGAGGCGCTCGGCGGGGTCCCCGTGGGGCGGCTGCGGGTGTCGGGCGCCCATCGGGACATGGGCGGGGCCTACGAGTGTCACGTGGACACGGGGGTGCCGCCCCCCGCCCGCGCCGTCATCCGCCTCGTGATTCGCTGTGAGTGGGGCGGGGCCAAGGGACGGGCAGCCAATGGGGGCACCAATGGAGGGCAGCCAATGGGGGACGAGTGATGGGGGGCATCAATGGGGGGGGGGGGCAGCCAATGGGGTCATCAATGGAAGGGGGGCACTCAATGGGGGTCAACCAATGGGGATCGTCAATGGAGGGCACCCAATGGGGGGGGTCAATGGAGGGCACCCAATGGGGGGTCAATGGAGGGCACCCAATGGGGGGTCAATGGAGAGCACCCAATGGGGGGTCAATGGAGGGCACCCAATGGGGTTCAATGGAGAGCACCCAATGGGGGGTCAATGGAGGGCACCCAATGGGGGTCAATGGAGGGCACACAATGGGGGTCAATGGAGAGCACCCAATGGGGGGTCAATGGAGGGCACCCAATGGGGGTCAATGGAGGGCACCCAATGGGGTTCAATGGAGAGCACCCAATGGGGGGGTCAATGGAGGGCACCCAATGGGGGGTCAATGGAGGGCACCCAATGGGGCGGTCAATGGAGGGC
>NW_026640556.1:0-1178 GCF_028554395.1 Pezoporus wallicus | reverse complement strand
ACATTCATTCAGGAAAAGCATTTGAATGGAATCAGTCCAGAGGCTGCTCTCTGCTGCGCAGCAACACAGTCAGCACAGAATGAACAGTGGCATCTGCTCACACGGCAGAAGGACCAGCAGGGAAAGCTAGTGCTGGGCCTCTTCAGCACACAGTCAGCTTTGCAACGGTGTCACCATCATTGCAGTCTCTCCTCGGTTTCATACCTAAAAGTCCATTTGAATCCAAATTCTCAGGTGGTGTCTCTCAGCTGCCCAGCAGCACAGTGAGTACAGCACGAACGTTTGGCCTCTGCTCCCACAGCAGAAGAGCCAGGATTGAAAGCTGGTGCTGGACCTGTTCAGCACACAATCACCTTTACATTGGTGCCTCCATCGTTGCTTTCACTGCTCACATTCATACAGGAAAAGCATTTGAATGGAATCAGTCCAGAGCCTGCTCTCTGCTGCGCAGCAACACAGTCAGCACAGAATGAACAGTGGCATCTGCTCCCACGGCAGAAGGACCAGCAGGGAAAGCTAGTGCTGGGCCTCTTCAGCACACAAGCAGCTTTGCAAAGGGGTCACCATCATTGCAGTCTCTCCTCGGTTTCATACCTAAAAGTCCATTTGAATCCAAATTCTCAGGTGGTGTCTCTCAGCTGCCCAGCAGCACAGTGAGTACAGCACGAACGTTTGGCCTCTGCTCCCACAGCAGAAGAGCCAGGATTGAAAGCTGGTGCTGGACCTGTTCAGCACACAATCACCTTTACATTGGTGCCTCCATCGTTGCTTTCACTGCTCACATTCATTCAGGAAAAGCATTTGAATGGAATCAGTCCAGAGCCTGCTCTCTGCTGCGCAGCAACACAGTCAGCACAGAATGAACAGTGGCATCTGCTCCCACGGCAGAAGGACCAGCAGGGAAAGCTAGTGCTGGGCCTCTTCAGCACACAAGCAGCTTTGCAACGGTGTCACCATCATTGCAGTCTCTCCTCGGTTTCATACCTAAAAGTCCATTTGAATCCAAATTCTCAGGTGGTGTCTCTCAGCTGCCCAGCAGCACAGTGAGTACAGCACGAACGTTTGGCCTCTGCTCCCACAGCAGAAGAGCCAGGATTGAAAGCTGGTGCTGGACCTGTTCAGCACACAATCACCTTTACATTGGTGCCTCCATCGTTGCTTTCAGTGCTCACATTCAT
>NW_026640555.1:0-1129 GCF_028554395.1 Pezoporus wallicus | reverse complement strand
CCTGCACCCCAAACCTCTCCATCCCCCTTTAGATCCCCAGACTCCCCAGCACAAATCCACCCCACACACACCCCAAACCCCCCAATCCTCCCCATCCCAATCTCTCCTGCACCCCCAAACCACCCCAGCCCTCCCTTGCCCCCCAACCCCCCCCCAGACCCCCCAAATCTCACTTGATGAACACCACGCTGACCATTTGCTCCCCGGGCACCTTGTAATACTCGGACTCCAGCTGAGGGGTGGGGGGGGGCAGAACAAGGGGGGTCAGGGTGCTCCTATGGGTGCCCCCCCCCCCCCCCCCCCCCAGCACCCCTAAACTGACCGCATCCACCACGGCCTCTGAGATCTCCCGGAACTCCTCGGAGTCGGGGTCCTCCAGGCGCCGGCTGTAGTCGATGCTGTGGGTGAAGTTCACCAGCGCCCGGAAGTAAACTGGGGGGGGAAGAAACAGAACCCCAAAAAATACCCCCCGTCACCCCATAACCAGATGTGACTGCCCATATTCAGCTGTGACCCCACATCCAGCTGTGACCCCCATAACAAGATGTGACTGCCCATATTCAGCTGTGACCCCATATCCAGCTGTGACCCCCATAACCAGATGTGACTGCCCATATTCAGCTGTAATCCCCATATCCAGCTGTGACCCCCATAACCAGATGTGACTGCCCATATTCAGCTGTGACCCCATATCCAGCTGTGACCCCCATAACCAGATGTGACTGCCCATATTCAGCTGTGACCCCATATCCAGCTGTGACCCCCATAACCAGATGTGACTGCCCATATTCAGCTGTGACCCCATATCCAGCTGTGACCCCCATAACCAGATGTGACTGCCCATATTCAGCTGTAATCCCCATATCCAGCTGTGACCCCCATATCCAGCTGTGACGCCATATCCAGCTGTGACCCCCCATACCCGTGCTGTAACCCCCCATATCCAGTTGTAATCCCCATAATCCAGCTGTGACCCCCCATATCCAGCTGTGACCCCCCCATATCCAGCTGTGACCCCCCCATATCCAGTTGTAATCCCCATACCCAGCTGTGACCCCACCATATCCAGCTGTAACCTTCCTATACAGCTTTAATTCCCATATCCAGCTGTGACTCCCCATATCCAGAC
>NW_026640554.1:0-11749 GCF_028554395.1 Pezoporus wallicus | reverse complement strand
GCGGCTCCTTAAAAGGGCAGAGTTTGTGGGGGGCCCCCGATTAGAGGGACCGGAACCCCCCCCCCGGAAGCGCTCCACGAGTGTCCGGGATTCCCGCTTTCAGGTGTTTCAATTCCGCGCAAAGGTCCCGGGATCGGGGGGGGTCACAGCTGGGAACCCCTCGTCCACTTGTTCTGCTTCAGCTCCTCCAGCCTGGGGGGGGCCCAAGAGCGGGTTTGGGGTCCGGGGCTTTTCCCGCCCTGGAGTGAGCCGTGGGGAAGGAGGGGGGGAACGTGAGGGAAAAGTGACAGAAATTGAGGGAAAATGAGGGAAAAGTGAGGGAAAACTGATGGAAAATGAGAGAAAATGACGGAAAATGAGGGAATAGTGAGGGAAAAGTGACGGAAACTGAGGGAAAAATGAGGAAAAAGGGAAAATGAGGGAAAAGTGATGGAAAACGAGGGAAAAGTGAGGGAAAATGAGGGGAAAACTGATGGAAAGTGAGGGAAAAGTGACAGAAAATGAGGGAAAACTGACGGAAAATGAGGGAAAAGTTACAGAAAATGAGGGAAAAGTGATGGAAAATGAGGGAAAAGTGATGGAAAATGAGGGAAAAGTGATGGAAAATGAGGGAAAACCGAGGGGAAAATGAGGGAAAAGTGATGGAAAATGAGGAGAAAATGAGGGAAAAGTGATGGAAAATGAGGGAAAACTGAGGGGAAAATGAGGGAAAAGTGATGGAAAATGAGGGAAAACTGGGGAAAAAATGAAAAATGGGGGAAAAGTGGTGGAAAATGAGGGAAACTACGTGAAAAAAAGAAAATGAAGGAATAGTTAAGGAAAATTTATGGAAAATCAAGAAAAACTGAGGGAAATTGAGGGGAAAATGAGGTAAAAGTGATGGAAAAGGAGAGAAAAGGCATGAAAATAAGGTAGAAGGAGGAAAAATGAGGGAAAACTGAGGCAAAATTGAGGGGAAATGATGGAAAATGAGGAAAAAATGAGGGATAGAGTGGGGAAAGTGATGGGAAAGTGATAGAAAATTAGGTAATAGGAGGGAAAAGTGAGGGATGATGAGGGGAAAAGAGGGATAATGAGGGAAAATGAGGAGAAAAAAAGGGAAGTTAAGTGATAATGACAGGAAAATAGTGGAAGAGTTATGGATAGTGAGGGAAAACTGAGGGAAGACGAGGAAAAAGTGGGAACAATGTTGGGATAACGATGGACAATGATAGATAACAATGGATAAAGATGGATCACGGGGTCCCCGCTGTCTCTTTAAGGCTGGGCGTGTCCAGCCGCTGTCCCACCACGCCCCCTCGTACGTCACCGCCTCCCAAGCCCGCCCCGAGGCCCGGCCTTGGACGATGCCGGAGCCCGGGGCCCGGGATCGGGTCCGGAACCGGGATCGGGACCGGGATCGGGTCCGCGATCGCGATCACCGCCTGTGGGGCGGGGGGATGAGGGCCCTCGGGGCAGGTGAGTGACCGGGGGGGGGGGGGCGGGTCCAAAGGGTCCATGGGGCCGAGTTTTGGGGGGGTTTAGGGTAGTTTTCGGGGTCCCAAACCCCAACTTTCCCCCCCACCCCGTCCCTCGCCTCCAAGCCCCCGATAGGTGCTGGGGGGAGGGGGCGGAATTCCCGGCTTCCAGCTCTTTCCATGTCCCGGCTTCATGCCAGGGCTATTTATAGGCTTCTCCTTGGATAAAGGTGTTGGGGGGGGAGATACACATGGATCCAGATGGGATCCCCCCTTCATCCGGCCGGGATCCATGTGTGTGTCCATGTGTCCGTCCATGTGTCCATGTATCCCTGTGCCTGGAGCAGGGTGACCATGGCTGGAGCCTCTGTGACCGTGGCTGTCCGGGTCCGGCCGTTCAACGCCCGTGAGACCCAGCGCCAGGCCAAGTGCGTGATCCAGATGTGTGGCAACACCACGTGTGAGTGACCCCCCCGTGCACCCCTATTCCCAGACACCCCATTCCCACCACCACCCCCCCATTCCCAACCATTCCCGCTTTCCCTGGCCGCTCGCCGGGAACAGCAGCTGCCACCGAGCTAAAGATAGCGGCAAGATGACAACAAGGGGCAGGGGGGTGACACAGGGGACATGTGACCCCCCTGGGTCACTGTGACCCCCCCCGTGTCCCCGTGTGACCCCCCATGTCCCATACACCCATGTCCCCCCATATCCTATGTCTCCACATCCCCATGTCCTGTATCTCCATGTTGCCCCATATCCCCCCATCCCAATGTCCTCCCATGTCCCTGTGTATCCCCATATCCACATCCACTTATCCCATGTCCTCGTATCCCCACATCCCCTATCTCCCCCCAGGCATCACCAACCCCAAGCTCCCCAATGACAGCACCAAGAGCTTCACCTTCGACTACTCCTTCTGGTCGCACACCTCGGTGGGTACCGGGGCTTATTGTGGGGCACAAGGAGCCTCTTTTGAGGCTGTTTTGTTGATGGTTTGGTGCTGTTTCACGGCTGTTTTGGGGTTGTTTTGGGGCTGTTTCAGGGCTATATTAGGGTTATTTCAGGGCTGTTTCATGGCTGTTTTGGGGCTGTTTCAGGGCTCTTTTGGTGCTGGTTTGGGGCTGTTACGGGGGTGCTTTGGGGGTCCCTGACGCTGCCATACACAGGAGGAGGACCCGCACTTCGCCTCCCAGCACCGCGTGTATGAGGCCATCGGAGCAGAGCTGCTGCTCCACGCCTTCCGCGGCTACAACGTCTGCGTGCTGGCCTACGGACAGACCGGCGCCGGCAAGTCCTACACCATGATGGGCCGTGCGGAGCCGGGGCAGCGCGGCCTCATCCCGCAGGTCCGGGGATGGGGGTTTGGAGGGGGCTATGGGGGAGTTTGGGGTTCAGGACCCCCCCCCCACCGCTGCCCCTTCCCCCCCAGCTTTGTGAGGATCTGTTTGCCCGCGTCGCAAAGGAGGGGTCCTCCGAGGTGTCCTTCTCGGTGGAGGTGAATGAACCCCCATGGGGTGTTTGGGAGTCCCCTTCATATTGTAGAAACCCCTCCCATTGGGGGCTTTGGGGGAGCCCCATCTTGCCCCCCCCAACTTTGGTGCTGTCCACTCCCCCCAGGTCAGTTACATGGAGATCTATTGCGAGCGGGTTCGGGACCTGCTCACCCCGCGCGGGCGGGGGGGGCTGCGGGTGCGCGAGCACCCCCTGCTGGGCCCCTACGTGCAGGACCTGTCGCGCCTGGCGGTGACGTCCCTCGGCGACATCGCCGAGCTGCTGGACAGCGGCAACAAGGCGCGGTGAGGGGGGGCACGGGGACACCCCCCCATGGACCCCTCCCACCCCTTCTGGGGTACCCGCCCCCCCCGTTAACACAGCCATTGCATTGACCCGGTCCCAGGACGGTGGCGGCCACAGCCATGAACGCATCGAGCAGCCGGTCCCACGCGGTGCTGAGCATCGTCCTGAGCCAGCGGCGCCGCGACCCGCTCAGCCAGCTTTGCAGTGAGAAGGTGAGCACCCCAAATAGGCACAAATGCACCCCAAAACACCCCAAATATACTCCTAAATACAGCCAAAATATAGCCCTAAATACACCCAAAACACAAACCAAATACAGCAGCAGAACACCCCAAAATACACCCCAAATACATCCTAATACACCCCAAAATACACTCTAAAACACCCCAAATATGCACCAATTCAGCCCAAAACACCCCAAATACAATCCTAAATACAGCCAAAATATAGCCCTAAATATACCCAAATACAGCCCTAAATACACCCAAATACAGCCCCCAAACACATCCCTAAATACACGCTGAATCACCCCAAAGTACAACCAAATACAGCCTGTTGCACCCCAAATACACCCCAATCTTCACCCCACTGCAGCCAAATATATGCAAAATGCAGCTGCAATGTGCCCTAAATACACCTGTAAATACCTTCTGAATCACTCCAAAACATACTCCAAAATAACCCCGAATCACCCCCAAATACCCAAAGATATACTCAAATACAGCCCAAAATCCACCCAAATAAAGGCCAAATTACACCCCAAAATACACCCCTAAATACACCCCAAGGACCCCCTGAATCCCCCCATTGCCCCCGTGCCCAGGTCAGCCGCATCAGCCTGGTGGACCTGGCAGGCAGTGAACGTGCCGACCACGCCGGGACCTCAGGGACGCGCCTTAAGGTGACACCGGAAGGGGGGGTCAATGGGGGGAGAGGACCCTCAACCCGTACCCCTAAACCTCACTCCATCCTCGCCCCCCCACAGGAGGGTGCCAACATCAACAAGTCCCTGACCACGCTAGGCAAAGTCATCTCTGCCCTGGCCGAGGCGGTGAGTGGGGAGGGACGACCCCATTTTCCCCCATTGCAAACAACTGGGGGGACTCCCCCCAGCTCCAGGACACCCCCAGTTATAAGGACCCCCCTTTTCCCTCCCATTCCCTCCTTTATGCCGTTATCCCACAGCAAAACAAGAAGAAGAAGCCTGATTTCATCCCCTACCGCGACTCGGTGCTGACCTGGCTGCTGAAGGAGAACCTGGGTGAGGGTTTCTGGGGGTATTTAAGGTTTTAGGGGGGTGCTTAAGGTATTGGGGGGCTGTTTTAGGTTTGGGGGGGTCATAACAATAAGGGGAGTACTCATTACCCCCCTGAGCCCTTCCTGCTCCTTTGCATAGGAGGCAATTCCCGCACTGCCATGATCGCGGCACTGAGCCCGGCTGACATCAACTATGAGGAGACGCTGAGCACCCTGAGGTGAGTGGGGGTTTGGGGTGGTTTGAGTGTTTTGGAGTATTTTGGGATGGTTTTACGATGCTTTGGGGTGGGTTTGGGGTGTTACATGGTAGTTCGGGGTTGTTTAGGGATGTTTTGGGGATCTGGGCGTACATAGGGGTGTTTCGGGAGTGTTTTGGGGGTGGTTTTGAGGTGGTTTTAGGGTGTCCTACAGGTATTTCGGGGGGGTTAGGGGGTGTTCGGGTGTGGTTTTGGGGCTGATTTTGGGTGTTTCAGGGGTATTTTGGGGTGTTTCGGGGTATTTTGGAGCTGTTTTAGGTGCCCCACCTCCTCTCTGCCTTCCCCCAGGTACGCGGACCGGACGCGGCACATCCGGTGCCACGCGGTGGTGAACGAGGACCCGAACGCGCGCCTCATCCGCGAGCTGCGGCGGGAGGTGGCGCGGCTGCGGGAACTGCTCCGCGCGCAGGGCCCGCCCCGCGCCGGGCCCAACCACGGTGCGTATCGGGGGCACATGGGGGGGGTTGGGGGGGTTTAGGGGATGCTGGGGGGGGGGGGTTGTGGGGTGCTTGTTGGTCTGGGGGCACCGGGGGCTTCTAAGCCCCCCTTAACCCCCATATCTGCCCCCCCCCAGAGCCCCCCGCTGAACCCCCCCCTGCCGAGCAGCCCCCTCCCGCCGCCGTCAATGGGGCCACGGAGCCGCTGCCTGCTCTCAGCGCTGTGGAGGCGATGGAGAGGCTGCAGGTGACTCCCTAAAAAACTCCCCAAACCACCCCAAAACAACCCCAAACCACCCCCGAAAGACCCCCAAGACATCCCCCATCGTGGGTCCCCCCAGGAGACGGAGAAGATCATAGCAGACCTGAACGAAACCTGGGAGCAGAAGCTGCGTCGGACGGAGGCGCTGCGGCTGGAGCGGTGCGGGGGGAGCCAGCACAGCAAACACCCCTAAAACACTCAAAACCACTCCTAAAATACCAAAAAACTCTCCTAAAACACCCAGAAACACTCCAAAACCTCCCCAAATCACCCCTAAAATACCTCAAAACCACCGTGAAACGCCCAAAAACGCCAAAATGCACCCCCAAAACACCTCAAAACCACCCTAAACCCATCCATCCAAAACCACCCCAGAACAGTCCAAAGCCACTCAAAACACCCCATAACACCCCGAAACACCCCAAACCCCATCAATTGCTCCCCAAATCATCCACATGGGGCCCCCAATCCCCTCCTAGCCCCATGCCCCCCCAAACTCTCCCCATTACCCCCCATCACCCGCAATACCCTCGCTGTCCACAGGGAGGCGCTGTTGGCCGAGATGGGCGTAGCGCTGCGGGAGGACGGCGGCACCGTTGGGGTCTTCACACCTAAAAAGGCGAGTCCCGGTGGGAACATCCCCACCCCCCCACCCCCCGCTATGGGGCAACCTCCTTTGACCCCCAAAGGCTTATTTTTGGGGTTTCCCCCCCCTAAAGACCCCGCATTTGGTGAACCTCAATGAGGACCCCCTGATGTCCGAGTGCCTCCTGTACCACATCAAGGATGGGGTCACCAGGTGAATGGGGCACCTCAAGCCCTATATAAACCCCAAACCCCTATAGACACCCCCACACCCCTGTAGGGACCCCAACTTATTGCACCCTCATAGAGTGGGTCGAGTGAACGTGGACATCAAGCTCTCAGGACCCCTCATTGAGGAGCAGCATTGCCTGTTCCGCAGCCAGCCCGGCCCAACGGGTGAAGGTAGGAAACCCCCTTTGGGGGTGCCCCCCGCTTCCCCTTCCACCCCCTTTGCACCCCATAATTCTTCTTTATCCCCCCCCCCACTGCTGCCATGGGAGCAGGGTGCCGCAGCCCCCTCAGGTATGGGGTGCTAAGGGGGCACATGGGGTTTTGGGTGGGATTGGGGTGGATTTAGGGGGGGTTTCGGGTGGATTTGGGGGCGTCCCCCCACTTCTCGGTGTCGTGAACCCCCTTTGTGTGTGTGTCCCCCAAACCAGTGGTGGTGACGCTGGAGCCGTGTGAGGGAGCTGAGACCTATGTCAATGGGCAGCGGGTGACAGAGCCCGTGGTGCTCCAATCAGGTAAGGACCCCTAAAACACGCCAAAACCACTCCAAAACACACCGAAACAGCAAAAAACACCCCAAAACCCTAAACTACCGCAAAACGCACCCAAATCCATGCGGGTGCCCCGCATATTTAAAACCCCATCTAAAACCCCAATTCCTACCTGAACCACCCCATTTCTGACTCCCCCCACATCCCCATTTTCCCCCCATTTCTGCCATTCCCCCAGGAAGCCGCCTGGTGCTGGGCCAGAGCCACGTCTTCCGCTTCACGCACCCGGAGCAGGCGCGGCGCCAGCGGGAGCAGGACAGGGAGCGGGAGCGGAGCCAGGGCCCCCCCGAGACCCCCCCGGACTGGAGCCAGGCACAGCGGGAGCTGCTGGAGCTGCAGGGCATTGACGTGCGGCCAGGGGGGATCCCCAGGTGAGGGCAATGGGGACAGTGGGCAGGGGGACAATGGGGGGATATGGGGGGGGTCACCCTATGTGTGTGCCCCACAGGCTGCAGGACCCAGAGAACCGGCACCAGGGAGAGGAGGAAACAGCTGAGGAGCAGCGAGAGGTGAGGGATATGGGATGTGGGATATGGGAGATGGGGTGTGGAATATGGGATGTGGGATATGGGATATAGGATGTGGGATATGAGGACATGGGATGTGGGATTTGGGAGATGAGGACATGGGATGTGGGATATGGGATGTGGGATATGGGATATAGGATTTGGGATATGAGGATATGGGATGTGGGATATGAGGACATGGGATGTGGGATATGGGATATAGGATATGGAGTGTGGGATACGGGATGTGGGATATGGGATATAGAATATGGAATGTGGGATATGGGATGTGGGATATCGGATATGGAATATGTGATGTAGGATATAGGATATGGGATGTGTGGTCCTCAATGTCCCTTGGGTGTCCATCACCTCCTGCCTCCTCCAGGCCGTGCCCCCCTCCCCGCGTCGCACTGGGAGGCGCCGGGAGCCGCTCCGGGTTTACCAGATCCCGCAGCGCCGGGCGCTGACGCCGGAGCCGCCGCAGAACCGGGGGACCCCGGGGGACACCGAGGACGCCGGTGGTGCCGGTGCAGAGGTGGCCGGGCTGCGCGCGCACCTGCAGCGCCTGGCGGGGATCCTGCGGGACGTGAGGCGCCAGAACAGCGCCAAGGACGAGCAGCTCCGGGCGCTGCGGGACCGCGTGGGGCGCATGGAGCGCGCCCTGCCCCTGCCCGCGGTGAGCGCCCCACGGGCACCCCACCGCCCGAGCCCAGCCCCCCAGCACCCCCGTAACCCCCCGTGTTCCCCTTTACCCCCCACAGGACGACGACGACCCCGACCCGTCCCCGTCCCCCCCCAGCCCGGCCGCCCCCTCCCCGTCGCCGCCGCCCTCGCCCCCCTCGCGGTTGTCGCTGCTCATGCAACGGGACCCCGCGTTCCGGCGCGGCCGCCTCCGCTGGCTGCGGCAGGAGCAGGCGCGCCTCTGGGGGGCGCTACAACCGCCGGCGCTGCGGCCACGCCCCCTGCAGGACCCCGCCCGCCTGCGCTTCCCCTTTAAGAGCAACCCCCAGCACCGGGCCACGCCCCTCGCCGAGGACACGCCCACGGCCGCCGCGGACACGCCCCCTCCTCACGCCGAAGGGCGCCCCCTAAGCGGGAGGACCCCGCCGCGCATCCGGCGGCAGCGCTCGGCGCCGGACCTCAAGTCGCGGGGCCCCCACGCTTAGAGATGGGCCCCGGGAGAGGGGGGGGCCCAATGAGGGGGAGGTGCTCATTAAAGGGTGACCCCTAATTAAAGAGGAAAAGCTCATGAAATACCCCACCTGTCCCGCGCCAGCCGGTGGCCACGCCCCCGCGGGAAACCACGCCCACTTTCGTGGCTGTGAGGGGGTGTGGAGGACTCTCCCCGCCTTTTCTCCCATATATGGCAACAAGTGCCTTGGAGAAGACTCCGCCTCTTGGCTCTACCCTGCCCGTTTCGCCATTAAAGGGCATTGGGGAACGTGGCTTGCCGAGGCACCGCCCCCCTTGCCATTTAAGGAGGTGCAGCTGGTAGCGTCACCCCGCCCCTTTCTCCATTAAAGGGAATACGGGTGGGAAGCTCCGCCCGTCTTCCCACGCCCCCGCGTCTTCCCCATTCAACCGCAGCGCGTTGGGGGCGTGTCTGCCCTTGTCTCCGCCCCTTTGTGGCCGTGGCCTCGTTCCGTTCCCCCCCCGTCGCCACTCGGCGCCATGAGCCGGGTCCCGGTGCTGCTCCCGCTGCTGCTCAGCGCCCTGTGCCCGGCCGAGGGGCAGGACCCGGCCCCCAACCTCACCAGGTAACGGCCCCCCCCTCCCCATAACCGAGACACCCCCCCCCATTCACCCCGGTCCCAGCTCCGGTAACCGGTTACCCCGTCCCCAGGCCCGTGTTCCCGTGCGGGGGGGAGCTCCGCGGCGAGTCGGGCTACGTGGCCAGCGAGGGCTTCCCGCGGCACTACCCGCCCCACAGCAACTGCACATGGAGCATCACGGTACGGACACCCCGGGCCCCCCAGCCTTACCCCGGTACCCCCTGGTGCCCCGGGCGCGCTCACAGCGCCCGTGTCGTCCCCTTCCCCCGCAGGTCCCCGAGGGGCAAACGGCCTCGCTGTCCTTCCGGGTCTTCGACCTGGAGCCGGACGCCCGCTGCCGCTTCGATTCGCTGTCGGTGTTCGGGGGCTCCGGCCCGGCCCCGCCGCTCCTCGGCCGCTACTGCGGCACCTTCCGGCCGGGCCCGCTGCGGGCTCCCGGTAACCGGTTACTGCTGCGGATGGAGAGCGACGGGGCCACGGCCGGGAGAGGCTTCCTCGCCTGGTTCAGCGCCGGGCCCGGGCCGGGACACGGTGCGGGAATGGGAATGGGAACAGGAATGGGGGAGGCACCGCCGGCAGAGAGCAGGGACCCCCAATAGACCCCGACCCCCCCAACCCTCGGGACCTTTTGTAGGGCCCCCCCAGGGACGCCGCCGCTCGGGGCTCCATACCCCCCCCTTTATTTGGGGAGTCCTGGCACTATTTTGATGGTGAGTACCCCCCCACCAATTGGCTCCGAACACACCGGGGGGGGGGGGGGGGGGGTCCTGCACCCCCAACTTCCCATTGCATGGCTCTGGCATCACCCCCCCCACACAGAGAATCATTGTGGGGAGGGGGAGTTTGGGGGTCCCAGTGCAGAGCAGATGCCAGCGGTGCAGGGTAAAGGGGTGGGGGAAGTCGATTGTGGTTTGTGCCCCCCCCTCTTCAAATGGTTCCCCCCTCTCCTTTTAGAGAATCAGTTCTGTGGGGGGCGCCTGGAGAAGCCCCAGGGGAGCCTGAGCTCCCCCAACTGGCCCGAGGAGAATTACCCCCCCGGCGTCAGCTGCACGTGGCACATCCGAGCCCCCCCTGACAAGGTCCGAAGGGGCCCGGCTTTGGGGGTTAAAGTGGGGGGTCCCGGCCATGGGTGTCAATGGCGGGGACCTGGCTATAGGTGTCAATTGGGGATCCTGTTTATGGGTGTCAGTGTGGGGATCCTGGCTATGGGAGTTAATGGGGGGGTCCTGGCTATGTGTGTCAATGTGGGGGTATGGGGGGTCCCGCCTATGGGTGTCAATAGGGAGTCCCGGCTATGGGCATTAAGGCATTAATGGGGGGGTCCTGGATATGAGTATCAATGGGGACTCTGGGGGTTAATGGGTGTCAGTGGGGGGCTATGGGTGTCAGTGGGGGACTGCAGAGGGTCCCATTGCAGACGTTAAAGGGGGGGTCCGCAGGTGGTGGAGCTGCGCTTCGGGAAGTTCGATGTGGAGCCGGATGCTCACTGCAGATACGATCACGTGGCCGTGTTCGACGGGGGCCGCTCCGATGATGCCCGCAGGGTGGGGAGGTTCTGCGGGGAGGAGACACCGGGGTGAGCCCCCCCAAAGGAGGGAGCCCCCCCGACCCCACCCTGGTCCCCCCTAACCCCATCCTGACCCCTCCAAACCCCATCCTAATGCCCCCTAATCCCATCCTGACCCCCCCAACCCCTTCCTGGCCACCCCAGCCCCATTCTGACCAGCCCCATCCTGACCACCCCAACCCCTTCCTGACGCCCCCCAACCCTCCCTGACCCCCTGTGCCCCCCCCCAGCCCCATTGTGTCCTCGGGCCCGGAGCTCCTGGTCCAGTTCGTGTCCGACCTCAGCGTCACGGCCGACGGCTTCTCGGCCTCCTACGTCCTGCGGAGCCCTCCCGGAGCGCCGTCCCCGTCCCACCCCGCTGAAGGGGCCAAGGGCAAAGGGAAGCCTCCCCCCACCGCGGCCCCCAGCCCCAAACCGGGCACCGGCAGCGCCTGTCCCGAGCGGTGCCGCCGCGTGGGGTCGCTGCAGAGCAGCTTCTGCGCCAGCGACTTTGGTGAGGGCCCCCATAGGGGGTGATGGGGATGGGGACCCCTATGGGGGGGTCTGGGGGTGGTTGAAGCCCCCCCACTCCACTGCGTTAATGGGGCCGGGGCTGTCTCTGGGTCCACAGTGCTGACGGGGACGGTGAAGTCGTTGTCGCGGGCCCCCCCCCAGGAGCAAGGCTGGGCCGTGGTCTCCATCTTGGGCCTCTACAAAGTGGGGGCGCTGGGGGTGCCCTCCCCGGCCAAGGGGGCCACCCTGCGCCTGCGCCTGCCCTGCCGGCTCTGCCCTGGCCTCAAGAAAGGTGGGTGCAGGACATGGCAGGATTCGGGGGGTGGGGGGTGTCCTTGTACCCCCCTCCATCCTGACCTCACCCCCCCCCCCAAAATCTCTTCCAGGCTCCAGCTACATCCTGATGGGGCGGGTGGGGGAGGACGGGGGGGCGCTGCTGCCCCCCGATGCCTTCGTGGTCCCGTTCCGGCCGCAGCAGCAGCAGGTCCTGGGCAACCTCAGCAAGCGGCCATGCCGGGGCAGCGCCTGAGCCCCCCCCGCCGGCCCCCCCTTCCCTTCATGCAATTAAAGGGTGC